>NC_048895.1:110240146-110294904 GCF_011077185.1 Oxyura jamaicensis | reverse complement strand
AAAAAAAAAAAAAAAAAAAGGAAGGAAGGAAAAGTAAACTGAACCTCACAATGGATTAGGTTCCAGTATCTCCTGAGAACAATTAATTAGGAGTGGACATGAACAAATTGATTTTCTTTCATTGAAGAGGGATGGAAGACATTTGCTTTCAAATCAGGCTTGTTGTTCCAGAAATGGTGACAGTGAACAACGTATCATTTAGAAATGACATGACTCTACCTTCCATGTTGTTCATTTGTTCATTCATTTGGAATATATGCTTTCGTTTGCTGGGATATACTGCTTTATAACATAAAAAATAAATAATAAAAATAAATAAATAAATACAAATAATAATAATAATAATAATAATAATAAGCTTTAGAAATTGGAGCTTGTTCAGTCTTTGGTCATGTAACTTACGAGTGTGTAGGAACATTCGACCTCAGTGCTGCTGAGAAGAGTGAGTTAAATTAGAAGCTGAACACATATAAATGATTGAATTAATCAAGGTTCTCATTATTTGGTCATTGTTCTTCAAAAGGAAAAGTCCTGCTGCTAGTACTAAAAGCATTTTGAACAACAACCAAGCTGATTGTTGATGTAAACAAATGAAGTATAGCAAATCAACAGTGGTCCTTTTAGTGACAAATAAGGAATTTGGTCCTATAATAAGAAAATATACTGAAAAAAAAAAAAAAAGGTAATTGGTAACAGTGCTAACAGATAAATATAACACAGAGGTATTAGTTTAACTATAAAAATGCATTGAGACAATTTATAGTGTAAATAATATAAGAAACAGTAGGGAATTCACAAGAGCAAGGACTGGCTTGTTAAAGCTTAGGTAAAGGGAGACATGTAAGTATGTCATCTGTGGCTTTCTTTAGCTGATGAAAAACAAACAAACAAACAAACAAAAAAACAGTCATCCCCCCCGAGGGTGATTTGGTGATTTAGGCATTCATTTATCTTTTTGATGGCAAGAGGAAGTGATCTGCTTTGACTGTTAGTTATCTAAAGTCAAATGAGATAAATCGTACCTATCATCTTTCTGACTGTGAGTTTAGTAAACTAACACACTTGACCAACTGGACCAAAATTTCAAACACTGTCAAACTTAGGGGTATTTCTTCTCTTTTAACTTAAACTTTCTAAAATTCTAGTGTCTAGGCTAGTCTGCTAAATAGTCAAGGTTGTCCAGAGGACATGTCATTGTACATTGTACATTGTACATTGGTATTAAGTGGCATGAGTTATCTTTAGGAGGTTCATATATGTGGACTAAAAATATAGACTACCGAGACAGAATCTTAACTGAGAAGATTAATTTTAAATGGCCAAAAATAGATGAGATGAATCTTACTCTGTGTGATTTCATTAATTATCAGTAGCTGCTGAGGTGATTACTGTGGTGGTCAAATGACATGGTAGGACACTTTAGAGTCTATTTGAGAACCATCAGGAGCTCACTGAGAGCACATAAATAGGCTATACAGCCGTACTGAACTTCTTATGAGCACAGAGACCTATAGAAAATATTGTTTTCTAGGAACTTGGCTGATTTACTGGATTTTGACAGCAGGTGCCCTTGTCCAATTGGAAGAGAACAAGAGGAAAAGAGGATTCTGCTAACTGCAGATTAAAGGGAGATTGTTTAGCTACTCTTATTTTCTCTGCTGCAAGAACCTGGCATATCTTGTAGAAAATTTGGATGCTGCTCCATTGATTCTAGGAAGGGCAAATCCTGACCAAAAAAAAAAAAAAAGAGCTTTGAGGCAGTGCATGGAGGTGTTTATGCCCAGTGGTTGGTGGCTGTTGTATTTGAACTATTGGTAGTAACTTCTATATCCTTGAAAAGAGAGAAAGAAGGCTCAAGGAACATTACATTAGTGTTAGCAATGACCATATTTGTGGGTATTTCATGGTGGTAGCAAAATTCTTGCATTTTATGTATTTAAATCAACAAATATAGACACTTTTTACACATGCAATTTAAAATCTTTACATAGGGTTTTGGAGGTGTTTAAGTGCCTCTTCTGCTGGCACATAGGAGTCCAGTACTATTTGACATGGCCTGGACTATGTTAGACATTAACACAGGGCTGGCACATATCACACAGGACTTACAGGAAACCTTATGACCTCTTGGTGTGGCAAACGGAAGCAGTGGGTAGCACTAGAGCATCTCACAAGAAGCTGGACACCCATCTGTGAGCAACTGAATTGACCTCTTTGTAACTAAATAGATCTCTAACGTTCTGCAGCTAATTCAATGGCTATTATTCCCAGTCAAGAACAACATCTGCGAGCAATTGAGACTCTTATTGTTGTAGAAGGCTTATAAACTGATGTGACCTCTTTGTACAAGTAGAAATACTGTTCTGTTGAAGGGTGCTAATAGCTTTCTGCTAGTGGGTCTCAGATCCATGGACAATTGCAGACATCGTTAAAGGCTGTTGGTGTGCCAAGCATTCTGTTTCAGACACAACCCAAGTGCTATTTAGCCCCCTTACACAGTAAAACCCAGCTGCAGGAAGCAGGAATAACCACACACTGCAATAAACTCTGTCAAACAGCATGACAGCTAAAGCTAACTTGGGCTGATAATGTGCAGGCTTTCCTTGGTTGTAAGTGCATAGACTGAGATTTTAGAGGTGAAAACCAGAAGAAGGAAGTGAAAGTTGCCCTATGTGCCTATGTCTCCGTGGACTGTGACTAGTTGTGACCACACTTTTTTGTCCTTTGGGCTTTCTGAGAGTCACCCTCACATAGTGCTGTACCTGAGCTGGCAATCCTGGTTGGTCACAGGGCTCAGTTCAAGTAAAGGTCTATCATAATTGCTCAGTTCACTGCTTCTGAGCTGGAAAAAGTGTTGCTTTGCATCTTTTGACAGTCCTGTGAAAGGGAAAGTCTAGCTATCGCTTGACTCAACTGTCTTATATAAATTAGGATTTCCTCCAGGTTCTAGACAAATAAGACTGTCCGTTCTGGGGTTCTTCATTGTCTTAATCTTATTGGAACAACTTTGAAAAGCTGAGATAGAGGTGCGAAAGAGAACAGTGTAAATTGGAGTATTTGTGGAATCCTCATCCTGAAAAACGTGACTACAAAATGATTTGACAATCAATTCCTCGACCAAAGGCTGCCAAATTTTTGCATTGGATTTACCAGGCAAAAATATGTGCACATTTGGAATAAGAAGAATGCTTCTAGTATTCATTGAGCCAACTACACATTCACTGCACTGATGATCTTGCAGGCGTTATAAATCTGACATGTTCTAAAGACATCAGATTTGCTGAATATTAGGAGCAGAATACCTTGTATCAGAGGCCAAAGGCTTTCTATCTGCTTATGTTCTCTAAATTTGCAGTGTGCATGCACAAGACAGGCCATGAATTCCTCACATTCTTGGAGCTGGTGCTCCAACCAAGCTGCCAGATGTCAGGATATCCTGGAGGAAATTTAGTCCAATATCCTCTAATTCCAGCTGTAGAAAATTTAGGGGGAAGCAAATTTGGAAGGGGAGGGGGTAAGCTAATGGGGCGCGGGCGGGGGGGGACAAAACCAAAGGTCTGCAAATATTATGTTGTCTCCAAATAATAATCTGTTAATTTGCATGTGGCTACACCTTGTTCTTCTTCAGCTTTCTTGATAGAGTAACAATTTAGATACTACCTATGTGACCACATAGGTTTGATTAAAATAATTGTGAGCTATTATCCTTGCCTTGCATAAACATAATGTTATTTTCATATAATATCTGGCTAGGGACTACGTTAATCTGATTATAAACTGTTGGATATTTTGAAATAGTAGCAGAAAATGTAACTCTTGGAAATTAGAAAATAGTTGTTAGAATTTACTAATAAAAAGATAACTATTGAAGTTCTTGAATTTTAAACTCCTCTTTTCCACCCTCCAAAAAAGACAGAACAAGTCTCACTCTTTTCATGCACTGGACTAACTCACAGAGGCTCTTTATAATCAGATTTTTACTTCATCACCCAGAATGTCAGATGTACCCACAGGACTTGCTCTCCCCTCCTGATGGGAACTGCATGTTCCTGCCTCCTCCACTGTCACAGATCCTTCTGATGCTCTTTCCGTGGCTGCTATCATCACACTGCCACATCTTTCACTGTTGGGAGCACTGCACTGAGGCAGCAACACAAGGCATAGCCAAAGCAGTAACAGCAGAAGCAGAAATAGTGATGGCAGCAGCTGCTGTGGTGGCAGCGGGAACAGCCTCACTGACAGCAGCAGAGAAAGGAAGCTGTCTTCTGAACCTACAAGTGTGAGATTAAATGTTTGCCTGCTTGATTTATAACTGGCCCAATCCATAGATGCCAGAGCATTTACACTTTGGAATGTGCTGAAGATGTTAAGGGGCAAAACTCTAGTGAGCATAGCATGATTAAAAGCTCAGTTTTCCTTGAATACTTTCTAACCCATTTTTTTTTTTTTTTGAATGTTATGTGTATGTTTGCATGTTGACAATAATATCTGCCAGGTTTATACAGCAAGTTACTCAGAAGGTAAAAAAAATACTTTAAATTTTATTATTATTATTATTATTTTTCACATGTGGTTTCTAAAAAACAAACAAGATCATGCTTTCAGACATATTTTTTTTTTTTTTTTTTTTGCAGCAGACACACACTCAGAAAATACAAACGGTTCAATTCTGCAAGCTACTGTGTGCTCTCAGTTGTATTTGGTATCAAATCAGCCTGGCATTTTACAGGCTTAAGTTCCAGAAAAACAGATCAACATGCAAATGGGCATATAATGGGTAACGAATATTCATCTCCAGAAGTTCCTCTTGCCTGTGTGAGTGAATCTTGCCTTCTTCTACCTCCTCATTTTGAAAGTTGGTCCTTTCTGATGTGTCCAGTTTTACATCCTTACCCTTCCACTGACATTAATAAGGGTTACAGATGTACAGTGAAGGGAGAACAACCTTCCAAATGTCAGAGAGCATGCTGCTATTCAACACTGCCCTTTAACCTAAGAAGTATACAGTAAAGTGCTGTCAAGTAAAGGGATAATTCCAGGTGATTCCAGTGCTAGAAACCTTTCGGGCTTTTGCAGGGACTGCAAATGTGATTGCCAGGCTTAGGAGCATTCATTCTTCAAGGTCAGCTGCGTATGTTCACACCACAGAGGAGAAAGTTTCTTTCTGATAGTAAAAGCAATTTTTTCTTTCTTCCTTTATGTTCCTCTGTGATGATTGACAAAGTGATTTCCTCTCCAACACAGCATTTGGGCAAATTTCTCCCAATACTTTGTTCGTTGTTAAATGATGATGCAGTGCTGAAAGAAATTAAAGAGCCCCAGCAATTAAAGTTTTGGAGAAAGTATAACACTACCTTAAGCAACATTTTCGACCAGAAGTGTTTTTACTTCTCTAAGGCAAAGCCATATCTTAGACATATTAAAGACATATCTTAGATCACATTAAACTCATACCATTTTAGATCTCCAAACATCAGATATTTACATATAGGATAATCATATGGTTTCTCTTTTGTGTTGCTGTGAAGAAACAAACACTTCTTTGATGTGATTTGTCTCATCTCAAGGTAAATCTCTAAAGCAACCCAGATGACTCATGCTGTGGAAATGCTAAATTCTTTTCAGTGACTATAAAAGGAACCTGGACACTATGTGAGTTGAGATGGTTTCCAACCATTCCCTGAAAGGGTTTTAGGACTACAGGGGGCAAGTGTTTTATCTCAGTGGAGTACTGTGGTGCAAAGAGTGCCAGTAATTTCTGGAGCACAAGTAGGAGCAGTTTAAGGAGGGACGTGATCAGAGATGTATGTAGCACAAATGTAACGAAGACTGGATTATAAGTATGTTTTCATACTTTGAAGGAAAGACCTCAGTCTGTTGATGACAAATATCTTGCTAGAGCTACTTGAGGTGTCTTAGGGTATCCATGACTTTCACATACAGCTGAAATAGGATTATGTAGCCTAATGATTGCCTGGCATGGCAGCTGGACACCAAGAAGATATATAAGTGGCCATAAATGACTGTGTGAGCTAGTGACATAAATGTGTGTGTGAGCTAGACATTTTAAACCCTATTCTACACAGTCAGTAATCTGAGTGGTTTATATCACTGACTATATTGACCAGATTTTTCTTGACTGTAAAGTGAGTTTAGACATGAAACATAAAATGTTTTAAATAAACTTGAATTAAGGTAACTAAATTTGGAATTTATGGTTTGATTAATTTGCCTAAACATTTGCCATCTGGGATGCTCTGGTATATCCTAACTAGAATCTAATTTCCTGTCAAAAGTGGTGTGGGTCTTTTGTGAGCCCTCTGCCAGCAGTGTGTCATGTCTCAGATGCCTGTGGATATCACAGACAGTTCTAGATATGAAAAAATGTGAGTCAAGCCCTAGGTATTTTAAGCTGGAACCAAATCTTTTCCTAGGTGTCTTCTGGTTTAAAAGGGATGCTGAAAATGGAAGAGGCTGCAGAAAGACCTATTTATTTTTGAGTTGGAGAAAAAAAAAAAAAAAAAAAAAAAAAAACTTTTTTTTTTTTTGTCTATTTATTTTATCAGAATGATGACCAAAGAGAGTTGTGACAAGAAATATTTTATAGAAATATTTTCGATAGATGGAAAATACCAAATACCTTAAAATAACTGAAAAGAAGTAGAAGTGGAAGCAAAGATTTGATAATTTCAGCTTTGGCATTAGGTAAGTCTCTCTTAAGCAGTGGGAAAAATTATCAAGGCAATCAATGAAGTCTGTGTCTCTTGAAGTCTTCCAATTAAGATAACACATTTACGTATCATAAAATCATATATATATATGCTTTTGCTGATAGAACATTACTCAGTACAAGAAACATGGGTGAGGTTAGATGGTAAGTGGCAGGCTGGAGAATGGTACATGGTCTGTTTACCCCTTCTGGCACTAGACACTATAATGAGAAGAGTGTGAAATGATTTGAACTGTGATCGATAGCCTTTTTTTTTTTTTTTTTTTTTTTTCATCCAGAAAATGGCAAATAAGAATGACTTGGATAATCTCTGTATCACTTCCTTCCTCCCTCTTTCCATTAATTATCTATGAGGAAATTGCAAAATTCCCAAAGTTTTTTTTTTGTTTTGTTTTGTTTTTTCAGTTATTTGTATATTACACATTCACATCTGTATTTGTTAACTTCCTTCACACACTTCTTGTTGCCTTCTGTACCTTTTTATTTGTTTATTCACCTGTTGCACATTACACAACTTCCAGAGTTCAGACTCTGTGGATGGAATGCATGTGGATGCATGGTTTTGGCTGGTATAAAGTTAATTTTCTTCACAGAGGCTTGTATGATGCTGTATTTGGGATACTTGATGAGAATCTGGTGATAACACACCAACATTTTAGTTGTTGCAGAGCAGTGCTTACTCATAGCCGGGGACTTACCAGCTTCTTGTGCTGCCCTGCTAGCAAGGAGGCTTGGGGTGCACCAGAAGGAGCTGGGAGGGGACACAGCTGGGAGGTTTCCACAGCCAACAGTGGAAACACTGATGGTTTCCAGTTTTCCCAGGAAACCATCACATGTGATGAGTCCTGCTTTCCTGGAAGTGGCTAATACCTGCCTGCTGATGGGAATTAATGAATGAACTCCTTGTTTTGATTTGCTTGCATGGCTTTTGCTTTACTAAATAACTATTTTTATCTCAGACTATCAATTCTCACACTTCTACCTTTCCAATTTTCTCCCCTGTCCCACCTGGGGAGAGTGAGTGAGTAGCTGTGTGGGGTTCAGCTACCTGCTGGGGTTAAACCATAATAGTAGGTATGGTACTTCATGTTTAATGCAGATGAGCATTGCTTTTATTATTATATATATATATATATTATTGAACTTTCATTAATAATAATAATTCAATTATTTTCTTTCAAACAAAGTAATTCTTCAGCAAAATGGGGAGTGAGGATGAAGATTATTCACAAACGATTGATGATGAAATCCTCTCTGTGTCAGTCAGCTGTGGTAATGAGTGTAGAATAAGAACCTCCATTAGCAGATGAAATACGTGGGTTTGTCTCTGTTCCCAGACTGTTAATTTCTTATTCAGTGGTGCTAGTATCAAATTATGTTACATCTCCCTAAAATATTTTTCTTGCTACCAGGACTTTAGGTGCTTCAGAGGATACTTATCATCGCAGCAGATAAAAAACTGCAAGGTCCTCCTTATTTGAGGCACTGAAGATGGATTTGTATTGTCATTTTGGTACCTTTGTGTATGTTTTTATGATTCTTAGCTCCCACTGCCTGCTTTGCTATGTTCGCTGGTGTATAGCAACTAGTTTCCTTGGAAAGTGAACTCAAATATGAGTTTAGAAAGTACAATACCTAGATTTGTACCGTAGAAGGTACAAATCTAGCCAGATAATTCCATGGCATTTAGGCTCTTAAAGATACAATCAGGTTCTGAGCAAGGTTTTCAGAAGCCTACAGGTTTTGGATCCAATTAAATCAATTTGGTATGTCAAATCTGCTCTTTAGAAACAGAATAATCAATTTCCTTATCTTTCACATATGTCTCTACAGTATCTGATCAATCTGAAAATGTTAACTACTGTGTTTGATATTCCTATGGTGGAAGAAATAGTACCATTCTTATTCTACTGACAGCAAGATGCAGTATTGAATAACTTTTTGAAAATTATTATTTTGGTGCTATCTATGATACATAAAAGCCTTGATTATTTTCTTTAAAATAAAATGAAATATAAAATAAAATTTGGTCTTACCAGCCTCTTTTTATGTCAACTAAGTAACCTGAATTCTAGCATTTCTAAATTTAGAGTGATTGATTCTGCAACAATACCTTGTCACCTTCTTGGGGGCATGACATTTACTTTAAAACTCCATCCCAGCAATATCCACTCCCGCCTCCACCACACCTATCCCATTTTCTTAGTTGTGCTGTTTGGCCAGTTTTACTTTCCCTTTCTCAGATACTCTTTCAGTCTCTCTTTCTGCTCTCTTTTACTTTTATATCACATTGTCCACTCTTGTATGTTATCTCCACTGTTTCTATATCGGTCTCCCTCTTTCCAAGGCTGAATTCTCAAATTATAGTGTCCTCAGACTGATTCGTTGTCTCACTCTACTTTCTCTACCTTATTCCATTTTTACTGTGGTCCGGTTACCGTCCTTTGTGTTTTCTAGTTTGTGCAGCTGAAGAATCATTGAAGACTCATAAGAGACAATAACCCTGCAGCCATTTCATTTCCTCTGGCTGGCTTTAGAGGGAAAATTGCCATAATTTCAGTGAATCCCTACCCAGAACATGTTCAGAGCCATCAGAGTTATTTGTGGGGAAGCTTCAGTAAGTCTGAACTGAACACATATATTTTGTTCCCCAAGCTGACTGTTGACCTGTGGCTTTCAGTTGTGGTGGTAGAAGATGGAGTTCTAATACCATGGTCACTGCAAAAAGAATAGGTGCTGAATGGAAAACACTAAATTAGTTTAAAAAAATAAAATAAAATAGAATGATAACAAGCTTTTTTTTTTTTTTTTTTTTTTTTTTTTTTGTACACAAACATAATAGCTTGTATCCGCTCCTACATTTCGCTTCAACTTTCCTAGAAGAATTTAAGCCAGAACAGCTAAAATGCATATAAAATTATAAAATTCCATTTACACTAGTTATATTTTGATAATTTTTTCCACCACTGCAAAAAGGAAGTTTAGATGTAAATTGCTGAGAAACCTTAATAATAAGCAGTGTCACCAGCACTGTCTGTGCAGAAAATCTTAACGATTACAACCTAAATTTATAAGCTCTTTGGGGTGGGCAACTAATGTGTAATAAGAAACATCCCGACTGATTTTTTTTCAGAGTTCTTTAAAAAATAAATAATAATAACATTAGAAACAAAGCAGTAAGGATGAATAGTTTAAACTGGAAAATATCTGCAAAAAAAGGAATAAGAAAATATTGCATGTTCCTTCCTACTTTTTTATCATAAGTAGATTAAAATACTTGGTTAAGGTTCAATTTAAGGAAATTAATAAAATATTTGCTGTCTGCTTCAGACTTCCTTGTTAAGTTGTGTTGTGCAGAATGGATTGTTATGCGGATGTTTTCAAATCCTTGGTTGCAACGGATTTTTTGTAATGGAAACAGTGACATACCTAGCTGTATTTGTAAGAACTTCTATACTTGGTTTGGTGCAACTTCCACCATTTGCTTTGCATCAGATTTATCAGAATAGGCAGCACTTCCTTTTCCATTGTGTTCATGAAATTATAAAATTATGTTTTTTTTTTTAATTATTTTATTTATTTATTTATTTTTTTCCTTACACACAGTGCTAGGCAGTTCTTTATTTTATTTTTAAGGTAAGCTAGAAGTTATGTCTCTTTCCCTGTGGGTGTGACAAATGTTTGCATTCCATCTTACATCCCACAACTAAATCCAAATGGAATTAAATATTTTATATGCAGTTTGTATTACTTTTTTATTTTATTTTATTTTATTTTTCTCCACAAAACAACTTTAGTCATGAATCTTTCAGTCCATGAATACAGAGTGATCATGAGCTAACGGTCAACTGACCATCTATCATCTACTTCATCTCTCATGATGATGGGTCAATGGGCGTCATCTCAGTCCCTTTACAGGCATATCATCTTTCAAACAGACATACTCATTTGAAACAAGGTGAATAAAATTGTCTTGAGCATCTAGGGTGAGGTCAATGTCTGCAGCTCTGTACTTGGCATCACAAAACTCATTCTAAGACTAATGAACCAAAATGCAAATAACTGCATAAGGCTTCTAAATGTGTGCTAGGTGTCTAAGCTCCTTTCGTAGTCAGTACTTCTGAGTCTTACACATGGAGATGATGGCTAAAACACAGGAGCTGGGGAAGAGCTAAGCCATTCTGGAAGTGAGCTGGAGGTCATGTGGGATAGACTAGGGCCTCCAAAAAGACAAATGCTTACACTAATGTAATTGAACGGAGCACCTTGTCAATACAGTTAGTAGAGCATAAAAAAGTGATTAATTTTGCATTAAATTAGGCAAAATGAATTTGATTTATTTGTACACACACGGATGACTACAACCATTTCCAATATCCTGGGGTGTCTCTAGGTGTCTCCAGGAGGTCATGTTTTTTCCTGTAGATTGTGCGTGAGATCTAATAGCTCCATCTGGACTTCAAGTCCAAATGTATCCAAGGACATCTGAAATGTTGTGAGATGATTCTGACAATTATTTCAATGGAAATATAACAGAAACAAAGTCCATTCAGTTATGTCTGGACATATTATCCCCATTTTTCTTCAAGAATTAGCAAAATCCTCATCAATGATTGGTTACCAAAATAAAGTTTTAATTCAAAGTGTGACTTACAAGAATTCTAAATATTCTGACATGGCGTTTAGGATGGTCATGGTTATACAAAGAATAATACATAAAGAATTGTGCTGGGTCCTGTACAGTGTTTTCAAAAATAAAGATATTCTCAGGGGAGGGTCTTATTTCACCTCCAGCACTTCAGAATGTATCTGAATCTGATAACTTCACCAGTGTTTCTGCACTAGCCACAGTAGGGATGTCTGTAACATTTTAGTCTTCAGCTCTCAGAATGAGAATGCTGTCACAACAGACATGACTGAAAGAGGCAAAGTATCAGACCAGTTGTTCCCATGAGATATTGTGGAAAGAATAACCAATGGACTTCTCTTCATTCCTCTGCAACCCCTGTATTACCCTCAGATATGCTGGCAACATGCAACATGAGCAATACCACTGCAGATATATTGAGTCTGCACACATTTTATTTGGCTTTTTATTTGTTGTATAAACTGTTTCCTCCTTCTTTCTGCTGTTCCTCAGCTCTCTTCACCCCTTCTGCCCTCCTTCATTCAGCCTGGTAGCATCACACACTGGAAACACACAAGGAAGAAATATGGACTGCCACACTTGTGCCTTCAGAAAGCTTAGGGGATGACATACACTCTTTACATTCACAGTAGTAAGGAAAAGAAAACAGGAGGAAAGTGTTTACACTCACTGAGAGCTTTCTGAAATGGTTTTGCCAGTGCTGACAGGGAAGGTGCCACTGTTATCCTCCACGCATTCTTATTAGCCCTCCAGCTGCTGTGGGAGCAGGCATTTGCAAGTTCTCCTCCAGGATGTGCAAGCATATTGCACTCTGTGCTCATTCCTCATATCTCAAAATGTCCCCAGTAGAGGCCTTGTTTTGCCAAGCAATCGGCTTGTTACATCCTTGCAAGTTAAAGTGTAATGCAAAAGGAAAGAAAAAAGAAAGAGAAAGAAAGAAGAAAGAGAAAGAGAAAGTAGAAATAGAAAGAGAGAGAAAGAAAGAGAAAGAGAAGGAAAGAAAGAAAAGAAAGAAAGAAAGAAAGAAAGAAAGAAAGAAAGAAAGAAAGAAAGAAAGAAAGAAAGAAAGAAAGAAAGAAAGAAAGAAAGAAAGAAAGGAAAAAAGAAAGAAAGAAAAAAAAAGAAAAAGAAAGAATGAGAAAGAATGAGAAAGAGAGAAAGACCTTTTATCTCTTTATATCTTTAATTTGGCCAGACATTATACTGTAGTCTCTCTTCAGATAAATTATAATTTGTCCTCCAAAAAGCTTGATCTTGCAAACTTCCTTTTTACAAAGCCTTTTCCATTATCCCCCTCTCCAACAGCTGGCATCTCATTCTCCTGTTAACAGCCCCAATTAGGGTAATCACTCTAAAACTTTAGTAGAGAAAGACACACTGTAGGGAAGGAAAACAACTGCTTTATCTCCTTCAGTTATTTCTTCTTCTGGGTAAACACTTAATCTATTTAACCCTGCCTGAGCACTTTCTCAAAGGAAAGTTCAGTTAAGAGAGGACAATCATGAATCAATATAATCCAGTATTTTGTTAGACCATTCTTTTTAGTGCTCACAGTAATGAAACATAGCTGAATTATGTTAACAGTGATTTTTATTATTGTACTTCTAAAGCATCTGTTCACATGGTAGATGGACAACCTATATGCACACCCTATAAAATTAAAAATAAGTAAGTAATACCTATGAACAAGAATTCTGTGTTCTTTTTTTCTCACTTACTTTCTCTAGTTCATCTTTTTATATTGTTGAGATAAATGTCAGCTGTTGAATGTAGTAAAAGCTGTGCAGGGTAGCCTATTAAATAGCTTCATGCAAAATAATAATAATAATAATAATAATAATCTAAGCGTGTATTGTGCTCTGAGAATACAAAACCTGATCTGTAGGCATACGAATGCCATTGTAGTGGCCTTCCCTCAGAGAACATGTGGTTCTTGATTCCTGTGGAAAATTGGACATAAGCCTCTTCAGCCAGCAGCCACAGCAAGGAGAGACTCAGATCATAATATTTTGGGGTCTCCCATATCATGAAGATGTTAATATAGAGAGGAGCCCTTGAAAAAGACCTTTTTTGGCTTCTCAGACCAGGCCAGGAACTGGAGAGAGCAGAAATATAGACATTATGAAACATTTAGGATTATTTATTTGATGGGCTAAGATGTTAAAAAGAAGGAAAAGATTTCATCTAGGTCCAGCAGGCCTAGACTAAATGCTTCAATCCATTAGTAGGGATATTCTTTACCAAGACTGATTTTACACAATGTAATGGGACCGCAAGACCTGATTTATTCCTTACCCTTTAGCCCAAAGCATCATTACATTTTGAATCTTTAACACAACCTTGTGGCTTAGGTCTGCTTACCATCACAAAACCTACAAAATCTGGAAGACATATGAAGACATTACCTATTCCAACCCAGTGCTCAGAAACAAGCTTCCCTATACCTTAACTATTCCTGAAACACTGTTGTGTAATCTGTTCCTGAAAATGTCCACTGATGGAAAAGATTGAAATGAATGTTGAAGCCAAACCCTCCCAGAACTGTGACGGAATTCATTTTCAGACCTGGGCACTATTAAACAACCCTGTCTCAGATCCCAGAGCTAAAAAATCTCTTGCTAACTGGTTCGTGGCTTGCCAATCAGTCAGCAGACTGAAATTAGTATCAGAGGAGCAGCAGACAGAAGGAGGTCACACAGCTATCTTCCCCTGCTCTGCCAGTTATAAGCATTAAAACTTTTCTGTTTGAGAACATTTAACAGGCGTTTTAAGACACTGTTGCTGACAGACATAGCTAGTGCTTCACTCTCATTGCATCCAGGAGGGATGATGTGTCAGAAAAAATGGAACTGTAAGGGGAATTTTGGAGTATTATGAGAAGTCGCTGTTCTAATTTATGTCTTATTTTGCCCCTGTGCTCATGTCAAACCCACTACTTCTGATAAAAACATGCACAAATTAGACATTATAAAGTCAAATGAGTCCTTTAAATGCTGCTTTGTGACAAATATCTTGAACCATGCCTGTGCAGCCAATTACAAGGGTTTACAGGAAATGTTCTCTAGGGATGAACAAGCATCATGGTAGCTAACCATGTGCTGTGTAAACTTTTCAGATCCCACAGAGCACTAGAGATCCAAGAGTAGCCATCAGCTATCAGTTAATAGGCAGAGAAACAGCTATCAGTAGAAATCCAATTATATCTCTGTTTCATTTCAGATTTTGGGAAATATATGAAGAAAAATCAGTATTAATAGATGGGCCTTAAAAAGAGCAAATATTAAAGTCTCTATGGTTCTGATATTTGAGATTAACAAAAGAAAACCGTTTCTGTTCTTTTGATTTAGACTCCCCTGACCCTCCTCACAGACACAGAAAAACTTCTTTCTGCAGTAGCATACAGTGGCACAGGCAGCGCTAAGTCAATCACAGGTTCTTCAATTACTAGAACCTGTCAAGTCTAGCAAACATCAGTTTATGCTTGAAGACATCAGTGCTGTTATTTATATCACTGCTCACTAGACTTGTATAATTTGGTTATACTAAAGACTAGAATTTGTTTTTTTTCTTTTTTTTTTTTTTTTTTTTTTTTTTTCCTAAATTCAGGGAGCAACAGTACTAATGGTATTCTTGAACAAGATCCTCGATTTCTGAATATTAAATATATGTATATATGTATATATATATATATATATATATATATATATAATGTGCCTCTCAGGTCTAACAGAGAGGTTATAATTAAAAAGAGTAATTTTTACCTTAAATATTTAGTGGTTTTAGTTTATTTGAGCATTCTTTTGAATAAATGTACCTTGCTGGCTTAATTCAAATGTTAGAGCAGAACTCTATAAAACCATACAAGTAAACAAATACAACTAGCCTAGAAAATACGCTAGAGAAACAAGAGTGTACTGGCAGAAGAGAATATGTAATCCAACATATCTGGACTGTTTTGGTTTTATGCCTTGAAATAATCATGGAGAAAAAAAATAATCTGTTGAGCTAGCCTGTAAACTAATCCCTACAAATGTGCAATGCTCAGAAAGTCACCTGGGAACAGCCATATATAGGCTGCTTTGTTCTAAATAAATCTGCACCTAGTCCAGCTCCCAGTGGGAGAGTCCTACTGAGATCAAAGATCTATTGATCAGGCATCTTGGTGATAAATCTAAATTTCAGAAGTTGGGTTCTTGCCTACCCTGTGGAGTCTTTGAGAAATGAGACAGAAAGGGGCATGCAGAAGCACTGGTTATGCTCTTCATGAATTGTCTGAAAGTGTTTATTTCCACAAGTTTTCAAAATAATGAATAGCTACAGTCTGAAACTCAAAAAGGAAAAACACAGACTAAAAACAAATTATCTATCCAGCCCCATGCAAAGATAAAAATACTTTTTCACACCCACTACCTGTTAAAAACAAATAAATAAATATACACTTTTATTTTTATTTTTATTTTATTTTATTTTATTTTATTTTATTTTATTTTATTTTATTTTATTCTACTTTATTCTACTTTAATCTATTTTATTTTATTCTACTTTATTCTATTTTATTCTATTTTTTTTTTTAAGGAAAAAAGACAAATAAGCTCTTCTGTAAGCTCTTCTCTCAGAACTTTCTTTTTGCCACGTTCAACAGTGTGAAACAATATTATTTCAAATTTCAAATTTCAAATCTCTTCCAGAACTCTTAAAAAATCATATAGTATCGTCTACAAATAGAATTTTACTACCTCACATATGTTGTAAACATGAGGCTTGTGAAGTGCTGAGATATCAGACCTGCAGCCCTGTGGTTAAGACAGACAGTACATTAAATACATTTTTGTATGCCCTCTCTACAGAAGAGGAAAATAATGGAGATAATGTAAATAGTTGAGGTTACTGAAAAAAAAGGCAACTTTTTTTTTTTTCTTTTTTTTTTTTTTCTTTTTTTTTCTTTTCCTGGTAGCTTTCAACAAGAAAGGTTACTGTGAAGGAGATTAGCAGTAGTATCATTTCTAAAGCCACACTATTGTTTTCCAGAGTTTTCATCTACAGACCACTCCAGACTGGCTGCCAGTGCTCCGGAGACAAATAGAACCAGCACATACATTTATTACTGATGTAACATAATGTACTATGGAAATGCTAAAAGGGTCTTTCCAATTTATGATAGGATCTTGGACATGCCATACTTCAGCTGCATGTGACTTGGTTTAGTCACATGACAAAGAGATGCATTTGTTAAATTCAAAGCATATGTTTTAAAGTGCTTTGATTGGTGATTTATAATACAGTGTGAAGAATTAAAATACTCCAGAGCAACTGTAATTATTGTAGTCATATGAATAAGATCACCACTGCAATCTATTCCCCCACACATTCCCAAATCCTACTCAAAAAATCTTCAAAAAACAGAACTCATTTTCATGTAAGCTAGAAATATTCAATATTATTTGAAAAGAAAGACTGGGGTTTATTTGGTGTTTCAAAGAATTTGTCTCCACATGTGCTTGTCATCTCCCTTCAGAGAACCTATACAAGATATAATGGAAACAGTGTCGAGGGTGATGAAAATGCCAGAGCATCTGTCAGTGGATCACCTTATGACAGCAAGTGATAAGCCTCCTAATGCTGAAGTGATGAATGTGCCCAGTGTGGACGCTATGCTTATGTGAGACAGCTGAAAAACACAAATATGAACAACTAGACATGAGGACATGCCTCTGGGGAGACCCCACTAGTTTTTGTAGTACTTGACTGATTCTAGAAAGCTGAACGTTTTTACCACAGAGAAAGGTAAGTGTGCTTATCAATACAGCACCATGGCTTAGAAGAGGAGTAGCTGGTAGGCAGGAAGGCATCAATTGTATCTAAGTATCAAATGTAACCTTTTGTATATGTTCTCCTTGCAAATGATCTTTTATTTTCTGTACCTTCAAAGTTTTCCTAATGCATTTGGAGTGTTTTATAATTGAACAGTAATATAAAAGCTAGCAGCAATAAGCTTATACAAAAGAAATTGCATACATTAAATGCTAGGTAGAAATGATTTTACTTCAAGAAAGGAAGTATGGGCCTCCTGTTTGTGGTCAGAAACAGAACACAGTATGTAGGTAGGTTATGATTAAAAATGTGTGAAAGACTAATACAGACAAACATGTTTCCATAGAAAACTAGAGAGTTATAGGGGAGGAAAATCCATTTTTGATATATTGCAGATGGATTTAAATATACTACTGAGAAATATGAATGTGTATTTCCCAAGATGAGTAAAAAACCTATAATATATTTGCTCTCTGAATGTTTTCAAAGCTCTGAATGGGTCTTAAAAATTGATTTTATTAAGCTGTTTTACAGGATATACACATTATATTATGTATCAAAATTATTTATCATGTTTAATGACAATAAATGTGACAGGGAAAGACCTATCAGTTGAATTCCCACAAGAACAGACATTAGTATATTAGAAATGGATATAGAAATCAATATTACAAATGGATATAAATAAATTCATTTGTACTTCTTGGAGCAAGATGTAAAAGAAGGGAGCAATCCATATTATTGACCCAACTTTAATAATTCTTGCCTTAGATTAGCCAAGTAAAACCACAAATCTCAGCAAATGTTCACAATAAGCTAACTTTTGACTAAATATTCTGATTGATAGCTTCTTATACACTAAACAAACAAACCCACCACCTGCAGTTTTCTGGTCTCAAAAGGTAACAAGCATTTTCTCAGTTTCTAATAAATGAATAAGGTAGTATTGATTGGCTGGTCATTAATGCATTTGAACAGACAAAGCTTGGTCTTTGTTTACTGCTGTATCTTATTCCACACAAAAAGACTGCAGCAAGGAGAGAAGGAGGGCCCAGTGGTGCTAAGAAAAAAGGCAACGTTGAGGAGGCAACTATGTAGGCTTTTCTCTGTCTGCTCAGATGGATGGAACAAAAACCAGGGCTCTCTTTTGGGGTAATTCAGGACAAAACTAAGCAGAAAAAGAATGGGGAGGTTTAGCCTGACATATCCTCAGTGGAAGGTGAACAGGATGAGCTTTATTCAGGGTGAAGCCATGAAGGAGGTGTCCAGCAAATTGGCAAAGCCTGTCTTCAGTTCCTCTGTGAGCACACAAACCACTTATGTTTCCAGTCACTGCAAGAGTGGTGTCAGAAACCAGACGGCAGCCATGGGAACAGGTACAATATTTGTGCCCATCAAGAGGGAAGTTGTGGAGGGAAGGAGGGTGTTCTCTGTGAAGAGGTAGGGCCAGGCTGCATCTGAACTCCTTTCTCAATTTGAGCTAAATCTAATCTAACAGCTGCTGAAAACACATCTCCATCAAGTGAATGTATAAACTATTGCATAGATCCTGATCTTCACATAGGGCTGCCTTGGTTGGTATCCTAAAGACACCCACTTATCAGGTTCTTCATGGACCTAGGGAAAAGGTTATTTTCCCACATTCATCATCTGGCTATATTCCCCCTGAATGAATGGTGCCTTATGATCTAGCACAAGCTTCTGTGAGCCTCACTAGCTATGTGCCTTTTTGCCACTTGCCTTACTTAGAGCTCAGAGTAGAAACCCCCACTTTAGGGCAAAGAGATATCAGGGTAGCTGTTAGCGCCTGAATTAGCTCTGTACTCCCAGCTGGGGCTGTTTCAAAATAAAATTGGCATATCAGAAATACAGAACCACCCAAAAGGACCAAAATGACCCCTCTGTGTGCATGGACCTGAGGGATTAATTTGTGCAAGTGTGATCCTGAGAGCAGGCAGAAAGGTCCTTATTTTGCCCCTTCCAGCCCAGGCCTACTGTTTCTGTGTGCTCCACACCACATGCTACTGCTCAGAGGTCTCCACAAGTTAAAAGAGAAGTGGGACACCAAGTAAACTTTCTGAAAAAAACAAAACAAAACAAAACAAAAAAAAAAAAAAAACAAAAAAAAAAAGGTTCACAAATTTGCCCACCCTTCTCCCCTTCTCCAGACCCAATGCCAATCCTAATCCATTTGTTGCTTTCCAAGTTACCTCTGCACTGAGGGAAACGTTTCTCGTCAGCTTGAACCAGATATTTCACCTTCATCATACTGTTACACACCAGCTGCCTGGTCTCTGCTCCAGTATGCACTGAAGGCGATTAATCAAAAGTGAAAACTTTAAAATCACTGCCCTTTCTTTGCTCATTATTAAGAAAAAGTCTCTGACTGAGACTAACTATGGACAATTTCAGCTTGAAAAGTAACCCTTTCGTAAAGTTATAAGCCAATTCTGAACGTGACCTTTCAAATGGAAAGCTATATAACTTTAACCAGGTTTCATGCTGGGTCCATAGAATATTTCAAAGACATTTCTTTCAGTCTAGCCCATTTTCCACCACTCTGTTCTATGGTAAGTTTGGTTTCATATTTCTTTGATCTGTGAGGCAAATACTTTACATAGTTTAAAAATAGATCCCTGAATCCTTAGCTCTACTCTTTAGCGCTGAGAGGAAAGTGAGTTAATAGCCAACGTAGCAGTCTAACACTAGTGTACTCCTTGTGATGCTCTCATTGGAACAAATTCATTCTTGCTGTAACTCCACTGACATTAACAGAACTACCAGCTGAGATGAATTTGCCACATTTTTGTAAAGTACTTTAGAATCTGATGTCATAATTCTCAAAAGACACCCTAGGAAAGATCTCTCTTTGCCTTTGGTGGGTGTGAATGCACATAACAGTTTTCCCAGCTTCTTGTGTTCCTTATATTTCTTTTCACGCTATCTCCCCCTGCTCTTTGAGGCTCTCCTGTTGAGCAGATATGATGTACCGGATACTCTTTGAAAATAACCATGTAGGGCTAATTATAACTCTATTCTTCTACTTCTTACATGAATGTGAATTTGGCAGCAGAGACTGAAGAATGAAACCTATTTGAGAGAATATCATGAAAAAAAAAGTCCATTTTCAAAATGGTTGCAAGTTCCATTGCTCACAAAAGGCCTTGTGGTACATAATATTTTGAAAATGGACATTGCTTGGACATTGCTGAAACATGGATGATATGAAATGAAATGATGAGCTTAAGGATCATCATGTATTAGAAGCAGGTTATGAAGTTTTCAGTGATTTGTTTGCTAGAAAAGCCAATTTTTAGGAAAAGTACATCCACAGAAATGGTGTTAGTGTAAATTTATTTCTGTTTATAAATATTTTGTTTATCTCTGCTTTTTAATTTGCATTTGGCAATGAAGAAAAATTAAATCTAAAATACTTAAGAAGTATATACTTCAGAATACTTAAGAATGCTGTTTTATTTTTTTTTATTTTTTTTTTTTTTTATATTTCTATTATTAGCAACCATTGTTCTTTGTTAACTTCGTAACTGTGGCTCCCATCACATAACTATCTGTTGTTGCAACATACAGAATGCTGCCTCAAGCAACTGTAAAGGTCAGTAGTAGCATTTGAAATGCCGCTTAGTGCATGTTTGTTTGTTTGATATATTTTTTATTAATTAGAGCATTTGAGGTGTAGCTGTAAAAACTATTTTGAAGACATAGTGTTCCTGCAGAAACACTAAATAATGCTTTAGACTAGTGGAAAGATCTCATTTTAGCCTCAGAGAATTGTACAGTAGTTCTCTTAAGCATCATGGCTGAATACAGGCTATATATTTCATATATGGCAGGCCTGATGCAAATATTTTCTGACACTATCCAATAAATCATGTTTTCCTCCACAGCAAATAATAGAACTGTACAGTACATTATATCTGCAGCAGCAACAAACAATTCATCATCTCTGACCTTTCCATAATGACAACAATCTGAAGAATAGAGACTAATTTAATTATTTATATAATGTTTAAAATTTAAGGACTAAATCTCCTTTACACTATATCCTTTCACACTGCTCTGGTAATAAAAAAGACTCCTTAACGTGAGCACAAATACATTATTATTATTATTAAATTTACTTTTATTTTTTAAGCTCCTACAAATTAACAGAGCACAGGTTTTTCAGAGTACTTGGATCTCACTGCAGATCAGGTGGACATACTGAAAATAATTTTCAAATGATCACATGCAAGTCACTGAAGTTCAGCCTGTGGAGCCTGAGGACCTTGGATGTGTAGTCTTCAGTTGCCTTTGCTGTTTCAGTCACACATCTGCAATATAAAAATAATCCTCACATTCATAGCCAACTCCTTTCATCTGTTCACATGTGATCTATATGTTGCTGTCTTTATTCCTGGGAAGAGAGATTGTCTTCCAGCTGGCAGTTTAACCAGCAAAGTATAGTAAGCTGTTACATATCTAAAAAATTCTTGCAGTGTAAAAATCCATTTCCCACTCTTATTAAGTTACACAGCCACGGGACTAGTTACTATTTGCATAGAAATCTAATAAAAAAGGAACTAAACTTTCAAACGTGAGCTTGAGAAACAACTAAAGCACATAAACATGACTAACCTCTTCATTCTTCTCCTACCCCTACCCTCCTGACACTAAACACAAACAATCAAATGTGCTTATCAGCTCCAAGTAATTTCAGTGCCAAACCTTCCCGATGCACATCACCTCTGGCCATTCTGAAACCTTGGTACTGAAATGCACTTTGAAACTGGTTGTCAGAAGCTATCCAGATTTTGGCTATTTCATGTCTAAAGGTCTAGCTGCTTCCAAAGAAATCCCACCACAATCTCACAAGTCCTTTGCCATCAACTGCCTTTTTTTTTTTTTTTTTTTTTTTTTTAAATGATTTCATCCTAACAGCTGAAATGCCTGATGCTCCATGTGGAAATAGCTGGAGTGTTCATACATATCATAAGAGAGATTCACCATTGACTAAACATTGTCCAGTTATAGGTAAAAATGTAATATCAGAATATTTTGCAGTTTTCTGTTTTTATACATGTTCGTGCTCCTAACAGAGCTGGGAAATATGATTCAGGATATCCCAGGACCTCCAGAACTAAACAAAGCTTCCAGTTGTGGCACTGCAGGATATTAAAGCTTTGATGAAAGGGTGATAACTGCTCTGTCCCTCACTGTAACAGCAACCAGTGTAGCTGTATCTTACCTTGCACCTTGTTTCACCTCATAAACAAGCCAGAAATGATCAATCTCTCCTATTTAGAACAGGTTTGAACATATTTGATGCTTTATAATGGATTACGGTCAAATGACATGATCCCTACCCTTAAAACACAGAAAGCAATACTTCCAAAAACCTGAATAAATTAATAGTTTTCATAAGTCTTTTTAAGTTACCACCTCAGGATATTTTATGGATGTTCTCTACAGATGGTGATGCACATGGCACTATCTCAATTAGCTCAAACTCTTTCAAATAGTCCACACAAATAATACCCCAAATGCATCAGATGCCTGTACTCATTTCTCTAATGAAAGCTTTACTGCCCCTACACCTCATTATTTTATGTGTCCTTGTGCAAAAGTAAGCTTCTTTGCCTGCTATAGCAATAACCCAACATGCTGAAGCCAAATATTTAATTGTCTTTATTGTTGCAAGAAAGAGAAGATCAAACCCAAAGTTAGTCAGAGATTTTCTTTGCTGCACAGAACATCTAAATAAAAGAGAAGAAAAAAAATCAACCTTGATTATTGTATCTGTAAAATTATTTGGAATGTATACTGTATAATTAAGACTGATTATCAGCTTAAATTTCTTGGCTTTACTTTTTGAGAATACTGTCTTCTGTGGACATGAGGTTACTGAAACTGTACACTAGTGAGGGAACAAAACAAAACAGATGGTGCATTAATAATGGAAGCATTAGAAAAAGGGTACTCTTCCAGATTTCAATGTATTCATTAATACATTTTAGACAATTTAATTGCTTCCTGAAACACTAATTGAAAGAGTTTCATTTGCAAAAACCTAGTCTTGGTAATATAAACTAGGCACAGTGCCACAAAGAGCTTGAATGCTGTAATAACGAAATGAATAGACAGCTTCTTTTTTCTTTCTTTTTCTCTCTCTTTTTTTTTTTTTTTTTTTTTTTTTTAAGTATGTTTATTTATTTTAATGAAATCTTTACAAAGGTGTACAAAGCATCAGGAAAAGAAAGATTTACAAAGGGAAGCCACTTTTAAGAACTGAATGTTTAGAAAATGTACATAATATTTCTGGTTTTGGAAATGTCAGGCCATGTCAAGGAAGTGTGAGTTGAATTTAAGAGCCCAGGAATATAATCCAGTATAATTTTATTAACATTACACAGTCTTATACTTGGCATATCTATCAGTCTAAGTAATGGATACTTTTAAAACATTTCCTTCTGAAGTTTTCAACTACTTCAGTGTCTCTTCTAAATATGGATGAGCAAGCCAGTTTTTGTGTGATTTTGAACCCTCTCACCTCTTGAGCATTTGAGTCAAACTTTACTGTGATCAGGAGAGTGAGGATGAAGAACAGATGGGAAGGTGAAAGAAAACTAAATAAATGCACTGAAAAATCAGCTGCAGTCTGTCAAAGAGAATACATAAAGAAAAAGACCAACAAACATTCAGAGAAACCAGAAAAAGATCAATAATAAGGAGAAAAAAAATACCGAACCGAAGAACACAGTTTCTAGAGCAGCTTCTCGTCAAAGCCTTGCAGGGATAGGCAAAGTCCAAAATAATGAAGTTGCTATAATGTTGTTGTGGTTTAACCTGGCAGGCAGCTCAGCTCCACACAGATATTCACTCACTCTCCCCATGTGGGATTGGGGAGAGAATTGGAAAGGTAGAAGTGCAAGAACTCCTGGGTTGAGACAAAGACAGTTCGTTATGTAAAACAAAAGCCACACATGCAAGCAAAAAAAAACAGGGGTTGATTTTTTACTTCCCTCTGTCAGGCAGATGTTCAGACACTTCCAGGAAAGCAGGGCTCACCATGCATAATGGTTTCTTGGGAAGACAAATGCCATCATTCTGAATGTCTCCCTCTTTTGCCTTCTTTCCTCAGCTTTTATTGCTGAACATGATGCCACATGATGTGGGACATCCCTTTGGGTAACCTGGGCCAGCCGTCCTGGCTGTGTCCCCTCCCAGCTCCTGGTGCACCCCCAGCGTCCCCGCTGGCAGGTCAGCATGAGAAGCTGAAAAGTCCTTGGCACTGTGTGAGCACTGCTCTGCAACAATCATCAGTGTGTTATGACCACCGTTTTCATCACAAATCCAAAGGATAGCATTGTGTGAGCCTCTAAGAAGAAAACTATCTCTTTCTCAATGAAAACCTTGAGAAAAGTAGATGTTTATGGAATATTTTAACAGTTGTCCATAAGTGGTGCAATTCTCACCCATACCCAAGATTTCATACTTGGGTGATGTTTCAATTCCCAGTTACTAAAATTCCAGAGTTACTGGGATCTCACCTGTTTAGCTTGAAGGAAGCTGAATAATTCTTCACAAGTTTCACCTAAGTCAGTAGCTGAAGAACAAACACACACTCAGACCGTGGTCAGACATGCTGCAGGAATCTCATCTGAACTGGACTGAGGTCACTGTGCCCTACCTGGGGATTGCTGCTCCCCATCATCAAAGCTTTAATATCCTGCAGTCCCCCTACCTGGGGACCTGCCAGCAAAACTATGGTCCCAAATGGATTATGTAAAAACGGTAGAAACTGCTATCACTGTTGATGCGAATGTCAGTGTCACTGGGTCAGTGTCACTTTTGCCATTTTAATGATGGGTAGCCATTCCTGGAGTTTTCCTAGCTGATATGATGTGTGATTATTTTTCTGAGGAAGCTGTTGAGCAGCAAGAACAAGATAGAAGTGACTTTATCTTATCTTGACTCATTTGTGTCCAAAAAGTACATCTAAATGTAGCTTCATACTTCATCAGACCCTGCTCACACATTGTTTATGTATTAGTATAACAACATTGGTTAGCAGTGTGATTTTTTCTAATTATGTAGTTATAGGGGAACAACTCCCTTTATGGTTGTCATTACATCAATGCAAAAGTGCCTCATGCTAAGACAGATGGCAAAGCTATATGAACACACCACATGGCAAGAGGGCCTAGATTTACAGCACATTCACTACTATGTGTAACCTGTCCTTTCATCTCTCAGAAATCATGAGATATTTGTTGAAAGTCTGAAAAAGTTTCTTTCTTAAGCAAACAATCACTGATATCTTATATATTCACACACATATGATTAAAATAATGAGATGAATATATATGCTACAGAGATGAAATTTCATACATGCCTCTCCCAACCTGTCTTTTTTTTTCCTCCTACAGTGGAACTCCAAATGAAAATATAAATTGATTTCTCACAGAAAGTATTTTTAAAATATTTTTGAAATTTTCTGAAAAGTAAATCTGACGTTCTGTCCCCTCCTTCAAAATAAACAAAAAATAAATAAATAAAAAGGAATTGCAGAACACTTTTTTTTTTTTTAACTGAAAAACACATAAAACACATTAACATAAAATTGATGACCAATTTTAAAACATTTAGCCTGATCCCATTTTGAAATACCTATCATGATTACAAAGGGTTAAACATACAAAACTAGCTGCACTTTTTCATTCAGACAGTCATCTTTTTCCAGATTTGTTTTCATCAACCTTCATTATCATATGTAAGCAAATAAAAGAAGGAAGACTGAGTTGGCAAAACCTGCATCACAATTTAATTGCCCACAGTACACCACAAAATTATTGGCAACTTTAATATTAAACTTCTGATTTGATATCTATAGAAGGTAAAGTCTTACTTGCCTCATATAGAAAAAAAATATGAAACTAAAACAAAAACATGTCTATGCCCTCCAGAGTATTAGTAGCAGCTTGTTTTATGAATCATTACTGTCCTTTCCAAATTACTGAGGAAGAAACACTACCCTGCTTGATGATAATGGCATTTTAAAATCATGATAAAGAAGTATAAGACTTTAACTATAAAAGCTTCTTTTTCCTACGTTGTTTAGGGATATTTATTTGAGCTACTTTTACAGTAAAGTCCTAGTTGAGGCAGAAAATCTATCATAATGCAAAGGTTTTATCATGTTATCCTGGAGTTGTCTTCATATATGCATACAAAACTATCTAAACATTATTTATTTATTTATTTTTTATTTATCTATTTATTTATTTATTTATTTTTGACAGAACACTGCAGAGTAGAAATCTGAATTGCCACCATTGGCCAAATTTCATCTCAGTAATCCAAATACTCTCTTGGCTACCTAATTTTTCAGCACCATGCCTGGAGTCTGATTAAATGCCAGCTCTGATGTTAATGTGAAATACCTTAAAACAGACAAATAAACAGAGTGGGTTTCCCTTGCCTTGCCTTGCCTTGCCTTGCCTTCTCTTCCCTTCCCTTTCCTTCCCTTCCCTTCCCGTCTCTTCTTTTCCTGTCTCATCTCAAAATGTATCCCCCTAGACTAGCACCTGAAAGTTTGGGATGGTTGTCTAAGATGGGATGAATCAGCTTTTCTTTGAATTTCTGCCTGCTGTTCACATTTGGCTAATCTCTGATATAGTAGAACTATAAGGTACTACTCTGTAGATGCTATATAGGAGATGTAGTGAGTTATTAATAATTTTTAGGAAAGCAAATAGGAATAGTGAGTTGAGATTGTGGATTAACAACAGTAGGTAAGCACCACTCCTTGCACCAGTGGGACGGGGAAGAGAATGGGAAAGGTAAAAGTGAGAAAAGCTTTTGGGCAGAAATAAAGTTTAATAGTTAAAAGAAAAGCTGCACTTGCAAGCAAAAAAGAAAAAAAAAAAAAGAAAAAAAAAAGAAAAAAAAAAAAGAGGAGTTTATTCCAATGGAAAAGAATGTGTTCATCAAAAAAAAGAAAAAAAAAAAAAAGCAGAGGCATTTAATTTTTTTACCACTCAGTAGTGGTGTTCCCCAGGGCTCAGTTCCTGTTCCACATTTTATCATTCATCTGGATGCAGGACTTGTTCAGCCTGGAGAAGAGAAGGCACAGGGGTGATCTTATTGCACTCTACAGGTATCTTAAAGGAGGCTGTAGCGAGGTGGGGGTTGGTCTGTTCTCTCACGTGCATGGTGACAGGATGAGGGGGAATGGGCTAAAGTTGTGCCCTTTGGTTTAGGTTGGATATTAGAAAGAAATTCTTTACTGAAAGGGTTGTTAGGTATTGGAATAGGTTGCCCAGGGAAGTGGTTGCGTCACCATCCCCGGAGGTCTTTAAAATACTTTTAGATTTAGACCTTAGTGATAAGGTTTAGTGGAGGACTTGTTAGTGTTAGGTCAGAGGTTGGACTCGATGATCTTGGAGGTTTCTTCCAACCTAGAGGATTCTGTGATTCTGTGATTCTGTGACTTGAATGCATCCTTAGAAAGTTTGTTGATGGTATTAAACTGGGATGTACTGTTGACTCTCTAGAGGGATGAGAGGCCTTGCAGAAGGATTTATACACATTGGAGCACTGGGCATTCATCAACGGCATGACGTTCAACATGGGTAAATGCTGGGTTCTGCACCTGAAATGGAGTAATGACAGACACAGGCCCAGACTGGAAGTCGAGTGGCTGGAGAGCAGCCCTGCAGAAAGGGCTCTGGGGGTGCTGGCTGACAGCAGAATCAACATGACCCTGGCAGCCAAGAGGGTAAAACTGTGTTTTGGGGCGTGTTAAACACATCATAGCCAGTCAGAGTATACTTAGTGTTAGTGTAGCCTCCCCTTGAATACTGAGTGCAGTTTTGTGAGCTACAATATAAAAAGGATGTTAATATACTGAAGTGCACCCTCAGTAAATCTGGGGGTGACTCAAAACTGTGGGGAGCAGTTGCCTCATCAGAGGGCCACACAGCCATCCAGAAGGACCTGGACAGGCTGACAAGAATCTCATTATGTTCAACAAGGAGAAATGCAGAATCCTGCCCCTGTGGAGGAACATCACTAGGCACCAGGACAAGCGGTGGTCCATCTAGCTGGAAAACAGCTCTGCAAAATGGAGCTGGGAGTCGTGGTGGACACAAAGTTGAATATGAGACAGAAATGTGCCCTTGCTGTTAAGAAAGTTGATGGTATTTTTGGCTGCATGAGGCAAAGTATCTCCAGCAGGTCAATTGTGCTGACCCTTCCCCTCTACCCAGCACTGATGAGGCCACACCTGCAGTAGTGTGTCCAGTTGTGGGATCCCCAGTACAAGAGAGACCTGGACACACTGCAGAGAGTCCAGTGTAGGGCCATTAAGGTGATAAAGGGACTGAAGCAACTCTCCTCTGAAAAGAGGCTGATAAATCTGTCACTGTTCAGCCTGGATAAAAGAAGGTTTAGGTAAGATCTTATCAATGTCTACAAATACCTGAAAGGAGGCTGCAAAGACGATGGAGACAGTCTCTTATAAGTGCCCAGTGCCAGGAAAAGAGACATTGGGTAAAAAATAGAATACAGAAGGTTCTGTCTGGCCATCAGGAAGCACTTTTGTGCTGTGTGGGTGAAATACCTTAAAAAAAAATAAAAAAAAAAAAATGGCAGAGGTTTTCCAGAGAGGTTGCAGAGTTTCTCTCCTTGGAGATCTTCAAATGTTGCCTGGACATGGGCCTCAGCACCCTGCTGTGCTTGAGCAGGGTGGTTGGACCAGATGATTTTGGAAGATCTCTTACAAAGTTAACCATTCTGTGTGATTCTCTGAATGTGTGCAGAGGAGGTCAACAAAGCTGGTAGGACAGCAAGGCTTCATTACCAAAGCAGGGCTTCATTACATGTAAAAGTAAGGAAACAACCCTAAATGGCTGTTCCCTGCCCTCCATTTCTTCTTTTCCCCCGCTTTTATTGCTAAATTTGACATTATATGACATGGAATAGCCCTTTGATTAACTGAGGTCAGAAATCCTGGCTTGTGCACTTCCAGCGTCCTCACTGGTGGGGCAGTGTGAGAAACAGAAAAGGCCTTGACACTGCATAAGCACTGTTCAGCAACAGCTGAAACATTGCTTTGCTATTGACACTGTTTTGGTCACAAATCCAAAACATAGAACCATATGACCTTTTATGAAAAAAATTAACCTCATCCCAGACAGACCCAGTCCAGCTGAGCATTTACTTAGCATTCTCTCTATGTCTATTTGTTTGTCTCTAAGGATGGTGTTGAGCTGCTCCCTGTAAAATAATATTATATCTTCTGTTTTCAGTAAGATGAGAGGTTAGATTGGCTCAAATTAAAATGAGAGTTGACATTATTAGGAAACAAAGACCTTTAGCAGCTCTTTGTTTAAGAGTTAATCAAAAGCTTCCTCTTTCTCATCCTCTGCTGAGGCTTTGTCATGATAATTAATAAATGGGAAATGACTGAGTGACATATATATCGTTATTGTTTAGCCTTTTGAAACATTGAGTGATCAATTTGGCTATTCACGTTACTTTTTTTTTAAACTATTTTATTTTTTTTTCAAACATGCTTGTCAAGAAATGGAATGTTTTGATATCAGTTTTACTAATTTTTAAATTAAAATACTTTTGTTGTAAAGATTTATATATATATATATATATATTTTAAGGAAGGGCAATTGAGAACGAGAAAGGGCTTAACTCAAAAAACATTGGCTAGATTTAATGGCATTTAAAATATAGCTGTAATTTTGTGGATTTTTAAAAAAATGCCAGAAAATTTGAAAGACATATAAACCGTGACAAATGTCCAGCAACATGGTATCTCAGGCAATTCAAGGTTTTGTCAAATATCTTCAGAAAAATTTTGCTTGAGAATGTGAAGCAGATTAAAATGCAGTCTGAAGCTGATAGTCTTGTTCAGCTGATATCGCATAAATAGCTTTTTCTCATTTGTGGGAACACGTTTGTGGACAACCTTATTTTAATTCAGATATAACATATCTGAATATAGTCTGATATAGTTGAAAACTGTCATGTGTAGAGATATAGGCAAAAATATAAACAGTCAGGCAGGTGTACGTAGCTTTTCAGTGTGGGAAACCTCTGCTATCTCTGAGCTGACAACAGAACTAGGTTGCATGGTTCATAGCCAAGAACTGGGGCAAAAGACTTTTGAACCACAACTCCCTGTGCACTATGCAGAGTCAAGACGATGATGCTTGAAGCTGAATTGGCTCATAGCAAACATCTCACTACAAAACTAAATACTTCACATTGTACATACAAAACTAAATACTTCACATTGTACATATGTTTTGCTAAGATTTTCTGTATTTTACCTTGTCATCATCTTTCAGGCAAAAATGAACAAAAAGCCATAAGTGCTGGAATGACGTAACTTTGTCAAGGAAAAGTATTCCTATTTTTACTTAGGTCTACCTCTTTTTGTCCTTAAAAAAACAAAACAAAACAAAACAAAACAAAACAAAAACAAAACAAACAAACAAAAAAAAACTACCAAGGAAGCCAAATACTTACCTTGTTTCTTGCCATTCCTCTTTATTATGAGTTTTCCTAACAACTAGATGAAAAACAACAACAACAACAACAACAAGTTTGATTTACTCTAGTAAGTACATGTACTGTACTTTACCTATATTTACATATATATATATATATTTACCGTATATATGTTTACTGTGTTATATGATATATACATGCTGATCAGCATTAGATTTTTCTCTATTTCAGGCATTATTAAAGTGCTCTGAACAGTTGTTTCCCAGAACTGAGCAGTTGCCACAGCTAATATCTAGTGCTCTAATAGTATAAAAGATGCATCAGGAGTTTTAACTGGGTTTGTCTCCTGATAATGGTTTCTGCAAGAATTGCATATGAGCAATACTCTTTCTTCTCCTTATCTTTTTGCTTCATTGATTGTCTGCCATTTGTACTGCTGTGATCTCTTTGCTAATGCCCTGGAGTTACCTACAAGTTGCTGAGATGTGTTTTAGTGGGTCAAGGTGTGCTTGAAGTGCACATTTTTGGACCTTTATACTCGAAGATCTATAGGATTTCAGGTTGCTTCCTCACTACAGTTTCCTATCTCTCTGTGTTTGAAGTAGCAGACCATAGACAAATATCTGTTTAGAGCTGTAGCCATTATCTGTCCCAACTTGGATGAGGTAATGAATGCATGTGATAGCAAGAAACTGTCTTCAATGATCTAGGTGCTTTCTTCCAGTCCTAGGTTCCAATATCTTAAGGCAGCATTTTAGCCCTTCCTTTCCTGATATTGGATTTTAAGCAGATTTCATTTCTTCACTATCCTTCTTTCTTCTCTTACATCCAGCTTATCAATGTCCCAGTGAAATGTTGCTCTTCAGCTGTCTGTTGCCCTTGTCTTGCCCTGTAGGGGAATATGTTCTTATGAAACATTTTTTGAAAGCAGATATTAGTTTAAAAATGGCAACTAACCTTAGGTTTTTTTTTTTTTTTTTTTTCACTTTTATTTTTCTCTTTATTCTGATTCTACCAGAAAGGCAAAAAGGTCTCCATGGAAAGGTCTTACAAGAAAAAATGAGATTTGCTAGCAGAGCTGGAAAGACTTGGAGCCATTTAGATGCTCAGCATGAGTGTAGCCTTTATTTGAATTTTAGTACTGAGAACATTCTGCTCGATATTGTGTCCTGTTTTGACCATTCAGAGTTTGCATATTAGTAGGTAGCAGAGATCTTGGAAGTCATGGAGTGATATTTTATATTCTGCCTCCATGCTTATTTTCTACTGATCCAAACTGTTTTCCCTTGTTTTCTACAGTTCTCAGCCTTCAATTAGATTGTTTCCAGTGAGACATTTTAATGCTCTTCTTACCATACCAAAATCTTGTTTGTACACAGATGACACAGATGATGCCAGAAGTTGTGTTCAATACTTTTTTTTTTTTTTTTTGAAATATAATCAATCCTGAGGACCAAAATTCCAATAATTTGATATCATTTTCAAAATAATTAACTAGACATCTGCCACTCAGTTAAAAGGCAGATTTTATCCTAGCAAACCATTGTGTGTTAATTTTTATGTCTGTAAAATAAATCATGCAACACAGTTTACAGATGGCTTCACTTTATTAATACTCACTTGTTGAGATTTAAACCAGTGTTGTCTTCAAACTTAATAGTTCAGTAGCATTCACTTTTAAAAGAAAATAATGATGAAACTTGACAAAGTGATAAATGTAAAACAGAAAAAGCTGTTTTTCATAAGCTTTATTTTTACTGACTAACAGACAATTTTAACTTTTAATATCACAGACTGATGTTAGAAGCTGAAGTATTTGCCTTAAGCTGGAGTAATAAATTATGAATTTGTGGCCTCATTTAACGTTGTGGTAGCCCTGGTTGAAGCACTCCCTTAGGAGAAATGTCATTTTTTTGGCAATGCACATAGAGCAATAAAAATATGCACCCTGGTGTTCCCAACATTTTCTATAGTATGGAAGCTGTGTGGCATAATTTATAAAGTGCATTCTAAGATTACAAAGCTATTTTTGAAATTACTGCACTGAAAATAATTAATAGAGAACCTGAAATGTATTCATTTGTTGAATAAGCTCTCAAATTAAAACCAATACAAAACAAAAGAAAAAATAAGCCTTACCTGAAAATGAGAGCAAATAAGCACCAGTAAGATCAATAACCAGAGTGAGACTGCCTGATCTTAGTTTTTATTCTATCAGCTTAATCAGGGATCAGTTCTTAAAGCTGCTGATTTTCCTGGCCCTGATTCATTAAATCAGAGTCACAGGCATAACTACAATCAAGAGAATAATCTTTCCAAATATAATTAAACTAAATATTTGCTTCATACTGAAGTTCTCAGGACAGAGCCAGAGCATGTATCTCTTTATCTATCTATCTATCTATGGATACATATGGATCTATCTATGGATACATTTTGCAGTTACTTTTCAGCAAGAGTATAGGAACTTTAATAGGAACTGTCTAAATGAACTACTTGCATCCCTCACTTAAGTTTGCACTGCATCTCTGGTGCTGCACACCAGGAATGTTCCTTGTCCAGTTCAGACCCTGAGGCCTTCTCTTCTTTCTAGTTTTCTCTGTTGACCCAGTGATCAGTTTGGGCTATGAAAAAATGTTACCCGCCCCTCTGCAAAACAAACAAACAGAAAACAAAACTGCAGCATCAGGATTTTAAATAATAATAATAATAATAATAATAATAATAATAATTTTGATTTCCTGCTATCGGTGCAGTTATCTTAAAAACAACCTTTACCTGCTGCTTCTGCTATAAAACACTGTGCATGGAATGGAATCCAAATAAACATATCAGCTATTATTGACACCCTTCATTATTTTGGTTTAAATCTATGTGCTGACACTATTATTTCAGTCTAAGTGTTCTACTTTGATATAGCTTAAAGTTGATTCCTTTCCAATTTTTCTAAATTTATATAAAGACACTTTTACGTTGAAATAAGTGTGTCCATACAAAGCTTCAGCTGAAAATTGGAAAGGCTGCAAATTACTATTGAGATTGTTATTACAGTTCTGCTCATGGTGTAGATAAATGCAAAATCATTAAAGTAAGCGTTAGTGATGAATAAGCACAAAAGAAAAATACATCTGACTGAGGCTTCATGTTTTGCGTTCTGTTTTGCAGTACCTCACTGGAGCTTTCCAATAGATTTTACTCATCTATGGGTAGCACTAGTACCCAGTACTAGTACTAGTACTAAGTACATATAGATTTATTTGAAAAAGTTAAATATAGTTACTGATAAACTACTTTGTTCCCCTTGTTATAAAAAATAACTTGTTATTTTCTCTTGTTATAAGAAATGCACTGTTATAAGAAATAACAGAGACTTTGGATGGAGTCATTCCTTATTGAATGTTATTTCCCTCAAATATTACACATAGATTTAATGATAATTTGAGTCCACACAGAGTAAGACTGGACATGATTTATACTCCCAGAACAGTTCTGTCCTTTGAAGAATCACTAGCTGCTTTTTCTCATGACATTTAGGCATGTTTATTTAGGAAACTGGTTAACCTTTAGTATTTTAATTCTTCTGTTTCCAATACAATGCTTGCTAGTGAGGGATAGACCAAAAGTAAAATTTTGTCCTGCTATGATGTTGTCCTGCTATGATGTTAATTTAGCCTAATTGCAACAAAGGTTCAATTTATTTTTCCTTTTCCAGATCATATTTCCAATATATTATTAGAATTTTAGCCATTGATTTTGGTTAGTCCAGGGTTTATCTGTGGGTAAAGATTTCCTAAGATTTCTTTGTGTGGATAAAGAGAAAAAAAATCTTCTTAGATTTTGAGTTTCAGAGTTGGATTCTGAGCTCAGAATCAATGAGGAGGTGGTGTGAATTTCATGCTATTTCAAGTAGAGCATCATGGATGCAGCAGTCAATGAAGCTGATCAGAAAGAGCATTAGACTTGCCTATAAAGATAAATGAGGAACTATACTGAATGGTGGGTGCCCCTGAACTGTGTCAGAAGAAAATAAGTTAAAAGGTAAAAATGCTTTTATATTAGAATAAAAAACTCAATAAAAGTTTAAAAAGGAAAATATAAAAGAAGACAAAACAGTTAAAGAAATAATCCAGAGACCCAGTGGGGAATATCAAGGTAGGATATTAAATTGGGTTTAGAAAACTGTACTTATAAGATTATGTGAAGGCAGAGATTTGAGGATCAAAAGAAATAGAGTTAAATGGCTCAAATGCTTTCACATGATTCTAAATCAACTCAGCACGAGCAGTTTGTGACGTTCAGTCTGCCAATCTTCCCTGGATATGTGTGCTCTCTTCCTAAAGCCCTCATTGTGATCTTAGTAAAAGAAATTCACATACTAATGATGTCCCTTAGTGTACCTTATGAAACATTCAAAATGGTCTGTTATGGATATGGAGCTTAACAGGGAGCAACTAATTGTTTATGCTGGGCTAGCCTGAGGGGGTTTCATTTTAAAACTTTAATATTATAAGGCCTGAATTTCCAGGGTAAAGTTTCTCTAATAGATGGTTCAATAGCACATAGCTAGTCAGTGAAAAGCACACTGTGCATAATTTTTCATATGAAACTCTCTGTAGACTATGTGCTGTTTATTTATGAGGCTGAGGTCTGGCTATGCTAATAGCTGGGAAAAAAAAAAAAATAATAATAAAAAATCAGACAGCCACCCTACCTGCTAGCATACTAGAATGCTTGTTGTGCCACCTTCCAAGCTGCTGTTTTATTAATGATCTTGAAACTGAAATAGTAAGGCATGAAGAAGTGTTAAAATGACTTACTGATATGTCACAGACATTTGCCAAGAAAATGAAATGCACTGAGAGGAAAAAGCACCAGGGAGGCCAATGAGGAACCAAATGTTCCATATTCTGATTTGTCTGACCTTCGCCTTCATGAGCTCTAAAGAGAAAGTAGGCTGCCTTGCTTGTGCTGTGCAAACTTGTTATCTGAAAGCTCCAGAACTATGTGGATTATGTACAGCATTTGCTTATTCACATTTAAAATAAGTCTTCTTTAAATTGAACATATCTTTTGCTTTGTTTAAAAGAAAAAAAAACAAGAGCACAGATATGACATGTTCTCTCAGACCCATCCATGTTTCATGCTTATTCCTTAGCCTTTCTAATAACAAGCTCTTTAGACAAAAAAAAAAATAAAAAAAAAAATAGGGAAAAAATAAGAAAAGAAAGTCATAATAGAGGAATAAACAGAAGAAACATAAATAGCTATGCAGTGTCAAGCAAACAGTTGGCAACAACTTTCACATACCCTTTTGTCAGTGTAGTATTTCTAGTGCCTAATTCAAAGCTTTTATTTATTTACTTATTTATTTATTTTTCCTTCTGGATAATAATCTGCCTGTTTTATGTCACAGCACACAATATAATCGGTTTGTGTCTTTGGGAGAAGTCCCTTGGTGGTGAATAGATATCCACTTTGCTAGCAGCATAGCCAGTAAAAACTTCTTCCCAGCTGGTTGTCATCCCAAAAAACAATGCTAGCAAAGCATTTCCTGTGTCAGGTCTCTGATCTACTCAAGCTGAGCTCAGCCAACTGGGAAGGCAAATTTCACCAGAATCTCAGTGGGGATGGAGGCATCTTAAATTGCCTAGCTGGTTCTGAGGGAGGACTTCTGTCCACAGACTTTGAACACCCACTCTCCAGAGAAATCAACAGGACAAGTGATCAGGAGAGATTTTCTCAAGTGTCTGAGTTGATGAAAGTGTCCTATCTGGAGTAATTTAAAAATCAAAGAGGGAATTGAGAAATACACACACACACACACACACACACACACAGAAAAAATACTGTCAGAGACAATATAAAGTTTGATGGATATTTTTTTTTCATTGGAGATGAGTCTTTCCCACATTATCAGAAGGAAACAAGCAAGGCCCAGCCATCTTGATATTTTGTGAATCACATTTTTCATGCCATTTCTTCCAAAAGTTTCCCTACTATTTTGCTTAACTTTTGCTCAGTAGAATAACATACTTGAAGTAAGAAGAGTATTTCAGGTGAATAGGTGTCTTTATTTTGCTAGTGAATGACATAATATTTGTTTATGACTCACATATAAAATGCTTTAGGGAGTTACAGAATCACAGAATCACAGAATTTCTAGGTCGGAAGAGACCTCAAGATCATCAAGTCCAACCTCTGACCTAACACTAACAGTCCCCACTAAACCATATCCCTAAGCTCTACATCTAAACGTCTTTTAAAGACCTCCAGGGATGGTGACTCCACCACTTCCCTGGGCAGCCCGTTCCAGAGTCTAACAACCCTTTCGGTAAAGAAGTTCTTCCTAACATCCAACCTAAACCTCCCCTGGCACAACTTAAGCCCATTCCCCCTCGTCCTGTCACCAGGCACGTGGGAGAACAGACCAACCCCCACCTCGCTACAGCCTCCCTTGAGGTACCTGTAGAGAGCGATAAGGTCACCCCTGAGCCTCCTTTTCTCCAGGCTGAACAAGCCCAGCTCCCTCGGCCGCTCCTCGTAAGACTTGTTCTCCAGGCCCCTCACCAGCTTCGTAGCCCTTCTCTGGACTCGCTCAAGCACCTCCATGTCCTTCTTGTAGCGAGGGGCCCAAAACTGAACACAGTACTCGAGGTGCGGCCTCACCAGAGCCGAGTACAGGGGGACTATCACCTCCCTAGCCCTGCTGGCCACACTGTTTCTTATACAGGCCAGGATGCTGTTGGCCTTCTTGGCCACCTGAGCACACTGCTGGCTCATATTCAGCCGACTATCAACCATCACTCCCAGGTCCTTCTCTGCCAGGCAGCTCTCCAACCACTCATCTCCTAGCCTGTAGCTCTGCTTGGGGTTATTGTGCCCCAGGTGCAGGACCTGGCACTTTGCCTTGTTGAACTTCATGCAGTTGACCTCAGCCCATCGGTCCAGCCTATCCAGATCCTCCTGCAGAGCCTTCCTACCCTCGAGCAGATCGACACATGTACCTAACTTGGTGTCATCTGCAAACTTACTGAGGGTGCACTCAATGCCCTCATCCAGATCATCAATGAAGATATTGAAGAGGACCGGCCCCAGCACCGAGCCCTAGGGAACGCCACTAGTGACCAGCCTCCAACTGGATTTGACTCCATTTGCCACGACTCTTTGGGCCCGGCTATCCAGCCAGTTTCTAACCCAATGAAGCGTGCGCCAGTCCAAGCCAAGAGCAGCCAGTTTCTTGAGGAGAATGCTGTGGGAAACGGTGTCAAAAGCCTTGCTGAAGTCAAGGTAGACCACATCCACAGCCTTTTCCTCATCCACCCAGCGCATCACTTTGTCATAGAAGGAGATCAGGTTCGTCAAGCAGGACCTGCCCTTCATAAACCCATGCTGACTGGGCCTGATCGCCTGCTTGCCCTGTAAGTGCTGCGTGATGACTCTCAAGATAATCTGCTCGATGAGCTTCCCTGGCACTGAGGTCAAACTGACAGGTCTGTAGTTTCCCAGGTCAGTCCTCCGGCCCTTCTTGTAGATGGGCATCACATTTGCTAGCCGCCAGTCAACTGGGACCTCCCCCGATAGCCAGGACTGTTGATAAATGATGGTAAGCGGCTTGGCCAGCACCTCTGCCAGTTCTCTCAGTACCCTTGGGTGGATCCCATCCGGCCCCATCGACTTGTGCACATCCAAATGCCATACCAGGTCACCAACCATTTCTTCATGGACAGTGAGGGCCACATCTCTCTCCCCATCCCCTTCCACCAGTTCAGGGTACTGGGTATCCAGAGAACAACTGGTTTTGCTGCTAAAGACTGAGGCGAAGAAGGCATTAAGCACCTCCACCTTTTCCTCATCTCTTGTAACTAAGTTTCCCCCCGCATCCAGTAAAGGATGGAGATTCTCCTTAGTCCTCCTTTTTGTGTTGATGTATTTATAAAAACATTTTTTGTTATCTTTAACGGCAGTAGCCAGATTGAGCTCCAGATGAGCTTTGGCTTTTCTAATTTTGTCCCTGCACAGCCTCGCGATATCCTTATAGTCCTCCCTAGTGGCCTGCCCACTTTTCCAAAGATTATAAACCCCCTTTTTTCTTCTAAGCTCAAGCCACAATTCTCTGTTCAGCCAGGCTGGTCTTCTTGCCCACCAGCTCGTCTTTGGGCACGTGGGGACAGCCCGTTCCTGCGCCATTAAGATTTCCCTCTTGAAGAGCGCCCAGCCTTCCTGGACTCCTCTGCCCTTCAGAACCGCCTCCCAAGGGACTCTACCAACCAGTGTCCTCAGCAGCACAAAGTCAGCCCTCCGAAAGTCCAATACAGTGGTTTTACTGGTCCCCTTCCTGGCCTTGCCAAGAATAGAGAACTCCACCATTTCATGGTCACTCTGCCCAAGACAGCTCCCAACAATCACATCCTCCACCAGTCCTTCTCTGTTTGTGAAGAGAAGGTCTAGCGGGGTGCCACCCCTGGTAGGCTCACTAACCAGCTGTGTCAGGAAGCTATCTTCCATGCTCTCCAGAAACCTCCTGGACTGCTTTCTCTGGGCTGTGTTGTGCTTCCAGGATATGTCAGGGAAGTTGAAGTCCCCCACAAGAACCAGCGCTGACAATTTCGCAACTTCTGCCAGCTGCCTGTAGAACTCCTCATCCGTCTCCTCGTCCTGGTTTGGCGGTCTGTAACAGACCCCTACCAGGACGCTAGCCTTGTTGGCCCCGCCGATCCTAACCTAAAGGGACTTGACCTTGTCATGCCCAGCCTCGAGTTCTACAACATCAAAACACTCTCTAATATAGAGAGCCACTCCACCACCCCTTCTGTGCTGCCTGTCCCTTCTGAAGAGTTTATAGCCAGTCATTGCAGCACTCCAGTCATGACAGTGGTCCCACCACGTCTCCGTGATGGCAACCAAGTCGTAGCCTGCCTGCTGCACGATGGCTTCCAGCTCCTCCAGTTTGTTACCCATGCTGCGTGCATTGGTGTAGATGCACTTCAGCTGGGCCATTGCCTTATCCCCCGGCCTTGCTATTGTTCCCCCTGGCACAGCTCCAACAAACCTTGCTTCAGCCCTATCCACCTTCTTACCTAGTTTAAAGGGCTCAATGAGCCCTGCCAGCTCCTGGCCCAGGATCCGTTTTCCCCTAAAAGATAGGGGAGTTTAAATGTCTCTGTATAAATTTGATATCTGAAATTATTACATACTATAATGTCTGTATGGCATCCTGTAGCTGGAATGGGAGCTGTAACTCTCAATCTCACAATCACTGATCTCTGCAATGAATGGATATTAAAGGTACTAAATGATTATAAGTTGGTTTAGACTCCTGTTTTTTTTTTTTTTTTGGCTTTTTTTTGGCTTTTTTTTTTTTTCCTGGATGGATTTTTCAAATTTTTCAAATCTGGAGGGAATTGGGTTCACTTTTGGAGACAGCATACCTGTCTTCATCCACAGTTCTCACAGGGAATGGATAGGAACATTCCCAACCCATGCTGTCTTCTGATGGGCTGTGACACCAGCTGGGTAGGTCTCTCTGTAGATGGGATGGTGAAGGCTGCATTCACAGAATCCTTAAAGAGAGGTTGCAAACAAGCACAAGTGGTACCACTTGTCGACATGTCTATCTTGATCACAGGAGCATATTTCCAATTGATTTTCAGTTTGAAGACCAAATTCTAAATTTGCCTAAATTCCTGCAAGCCTGCTTGATTGCATGAGGCTAAAAAGGGTAAATAGTCAGTGAAGAATTTAGGCCTCTGTCATGGTTAATTTAAGCAAGTATTAGACTATTATCCTAGAGTTCAAAGGTTCGCTCTGTTATCATGCCACCAAGTCCTCCATCTGTTCTCTGGTTTCTGATACTTAATTGTGTTTGGTTTCTGTTAGAGGTCCAGAATGCTTGTTAGATGCTAAAAAGGTGTAAAATATAATTCAGTACTGTCTCCAAACTAGTACCCTGGCAAGCACAAACAGTGCATCTAAGATCATGTTAGTATTGATCTCGAGTCAGATCACATTAGCATTTCCTACACTACCTGGTGAAAGCCTGCCAGGGAGTTAGCAATGTATAGAGAGACAGACCCAGGCAGTACGATCAATGGATTAATGACGTCTGTCTCCTTTGTGCAATTTTACTTCCTACATATGTGTTTTGATCGCCTTGTGCCCTACCTGGGAATAAATTTTATAAAGATTCAGAAGATACACGTCATGATTATGTATAAATATGCCTGTATAACAGCAAATAAATATACATATAAAATATGATAATAATTAATGCATACTTCCGTATATGCACCTACATTCATACTATATATATAGTTTTGCTCTCCTAGGAAAGAGATTTTGCATTCTGGGTAAGTTTTGTGCTCCTACATCTTAAGCTAATATGGAAATTTTTAGGAAAGGCAGGTTATTTTTGGCAGATGGTCATGTTTACATGATACAGTGAGCTGTATAAAACAGCTTGTAAAATTTCCAGCGTATGGATGAAAAATAACTATAAACTTTCCAAGAGGATTTCTAGGTTTCTTCTCATATCTATCTTCCTCATCTATTTAACTATGAATTATTAGCATTTCTCATTATTAAGTGGCTATATGCACCCACATTCACACACTCATGGGTGGGTTTCAAATGAGTTTCTTGCATTAGCAATAAATTATTCTGTCAATTTGCTCAATTTTTTTAACTTTAAAATTTAATACACTGTTTTCAAAAAATAACGTTGTAGCTAAATACTTCACTGTATGTTGCTCCATATGTCACTCTGTTATTTCCTTTCAAAACAAACCCCCATTTCCATGTGACCATACCTTCAAATATTTAGTCTAACCCTCCTATTTATTTATTTATTTATTTATTTTTAGTGGTGGTTTTCTGATTGAATTGAATTACTGATACATAAAAAACATTTATTTGTGATTTATATTCTTCATTGGAAGAGATTTTTCAGGGAGAAATGTGTGTAACAGTTCATATCTCCAAATATTATCTACTTGTTAACTAGTTTTTTTTTCTTTTTCCGTGTTTTTTTTTTTTTTTTTTTTTTTTCCTACGACCTCTACTTCTCTACTTTCCTCATTCTGAAGCATTTCCCTCAAGGATTTTAAGTCTACATTATTTGACATCCTTTAGATAAATTTTACCACCTTAAATCTGTTTTCATAAGCTCTTATGAGAATCTTAATCTTGTATTTATTATTATCTGTATTACATTAACATCCACAGGTCCAGATGAAACCAGAGGTCTATTCTATTATTATTATTTTTAGTACAGAATGATGGTGAGAACAACATTTACTCTGAAGACTTGATAATGATGGGATCCAGTCTTAGTCATCCCAGAGGGATGTACATTTCAAACACACAGTGAGGCACTAAAGAAAATAACTGACTTCATCACATATTCAATGGGAAGAGGAAAGCACCATGAAGAAATGGGGAGATGTTTTCTTCTCCACTTGGAAGACTTTGAGGGCCTCAAGCTCTTCCATTGACCACTCAGATACACCTGACTGAGTGTCTCAGTTTAGTTTGGACTTGTACTTACACCAGAGCCTTGAGTATCAGTACAGTCTCTATGTCACTCATTTGTCTGTGTCTTTTATGTGTAACTATTGGATCCCTTAAGGGAAATGCCCAGCAGAGGTTGCTGATAGGTGACATTGTATTGCTGTCCCTATCCAGGTAATAAAGGCCAAGACATGGATCTGGAAACAAAAGGGTAACATTGTACCCAGCACATGTCTGTGGAGAAATGCTTCATTAAAATGTCTTTTAAAAAGCACAGGTTGGGCATTTCACTTATGAAGGCTGGATCTGACCAAAAATCAATAAATGATTCCCTAGAAAAGGAAACAGAATGGACATGATTCACCCAAAGCTGTACATCTGGTCATAGTCTAGCACAGAGCTGGCTGGACTCCCTCGCCTCCAATCTGATGAGCAGTTGTTCATATTTGCCAAGCATCAGACAAAAATATATTTGGTCTTTTTTTTTTTCTCCTCACAGATATTTTTTTTTAATTTTTATTTTTTCAAGGCTCAGCTCTTTCTTTGGGCAGAATGAAAGTGGAGCTTTTAAGGATTTATAAGCAAATATACAGACAAGGTAGGCACCTTGTCTGTATATTTGGGACAATAGGCAGGGACTATTACAGAGTGTTCCCAGAAAGTTCTTAGCAAAACAACTAGGAGCAAGTGCTGTAGTAATATTCATAGCCAAAACGAAGGCCTCTGTGACTCAAAGATCCTCCTCAGAGCTGCCAAAAATGTTTTTCTGGCCTATAAGGAAACTGCACTGCAGTTTGGTGACTTACTCATAAATTCAAATAATAACTCTGACATGCTGCTGAGCTACTTGTGTGTTTGTTCCCCAGAAGGGCTTAATGCAAGGAAGTATGGATTCTGCCCTCAGTTATAATTATGATTATCTATGGCATCATTATATATGCAACAGATTCAGTTCCCTATCTTAGGAGAATGGGTTCCTATAAGTATAACTATAAGCCCACAAAGATGCTGAATATTTTATGAAATTGTATTTTAGTTTAGAAGTGATCTGCAAGGAATGTATTGCTTTCTTCCTGCTCAACTCCCTGAACACTCTTACAAACATGATAATGCTCCTGATAAACCTTTCAAGGCTAAGCAATTTCTTTCAAAACAGGAAATAAATTACACATCTGAAAATCATTCACACACTTGATCTATTCTGATCAAAACCCCCATCCCTCAAGACTGGACAGGTTTTCTTCACCAGTTTATAGTGGGTTCAAATTATTGTTAATTTAAGAAAAATGTTATAGGGCAACCATTTTTTTATTATTTATGACTATTTTAAAAAACTCATTTCCCATTTCCTACCCCTCAATGAGAATACCAATGGCAATCTGCTTTATGGAGGTCATATTGACATTTCTGCTAACTTCATGCTCATGATGTTAAAACTGCTGTCCATTACAATAGTGTCTGAACACTTACTCTTCATGGTCTCATCCAAAAACCTGTTCCTTGCACCAGTGTACAGCTCTTATGGCTTGGCTCTCTCAGAGATTGTGAAGAAAGAGGTTGTAAGATTTACAAAGCTATGGTATTTCACATTGGAATTTGAGCAAATTCTGTAGGCTTTAGGCTCCTTGTGCAACCTGCTCAAATATCTATGTTTTGTTACAGTTGGAAGTTTATATGTGAAGCAAAAATGTGGTATTTTAGAAAGTGAAGGGGGCACTTAGATCAAAATGTTTTCATTTATAAAGTATTCATACTTGCCACCACCGAATACCTAGGCAGTACAAGTACTGACTATCCTGACAATAATGAATCTGAAGAATTCCTAGATAATAGTTCTGTTCAACACACAGGCAATGTGACACAGTGTGTCAAGACCAAACATAACAAAATATGATGAAACGATGAAACCCTGTTCCTCCAGTTCAGCCTAGACAAAATCTCTGTCCCTCAGACCAATGTATGTTTTATTCTGAAAAGAAACTGGAAATGCCATGTACTTGCTACCAGGCCTATTTCCCTTTCCATAAGGTTGTTTCTTACTGTGTGGTGATTGTAAGGTTATTCGTTACTTAATGGAAACAGGAAAAGAAGATGTATCTGCTGAAGTTGAAAAACAACTGGGAGTACAGAAAATCTATTACAGTTCTGAAGAAATTGTCCAGTTTTTAAAATGAACAGATAATATTCTAGTTCTCTGTTGTTGCTGCTGCTACCCCTCTCCCCACATTTTATTTTACTTTATTTTATTTTTTCCCCAAAGGTAAAAAAGTTTAATTGGGTTAGTTGAATTTTGCCCCTTAACTATTTATTTATTTATTTATTTATTTATTTATTTATTTATTTATTTATTTTTAATTGGATTTGTGGTGTTGGGGTCAGGATTGCAGTTGTCGTGAATGAAACAGAAGGGTGTTATTTTGTGTGTTCAAGTGAAATTGGAACATGTATGCTCTTAGCAGAACTGTACATTTGTTGATTGCCGTGGTAGCACTGTTACTTAAAAACAACAACAACAAAAATAAACAAACAAACAAAACCAAAGAAATAAATTTCACAGCTGTATCAGTGATATTACACGATGAAAAAAATTGTACAAATGGAACAAGAAATACATCAGTAATTATAAACAAAATTATCAGTATTCCAAAAATACAGAACAAATTATGAAGAGTTTATGTCCTCATTACAACTAAATACATCGTACATAGATTAAAAGAAAGTTAGATGCAGGTTGACAAAACTGAAAGTGTTCTATTTTTGCCAATAAAATTAAATTTTTCCTACTAAACAATTCTATTTTTGAAAATATTAGTATTTGAGAACAAAAATTTTATTCGTCTAATTTTATTTTAAAAATGTAATCATTAAGTAATCTTATAAAGATCTATTAATCTTATAAAAATAACCTTGGAAAATGGGCTTTGGCTTAATAGAAATTTAGAATAACATTTCAATCATATTTTTGATTAAAATCTTTGGAGGGAAACAAAAGAAGAATAAAACAATAACTTTTTCAGAAAAATCACAATGGTGGTTCTTCAAATACATTATAGAAAAATCATTTGGAAGTTTTTTCAGGTAAAATGTTCTTGTTCTGTGGTCAACTCAAATGTAAGATTTCAGTGACTGATATTAACTGGGGCCTAAGTCTTTTCATACTGATTGAGTACAAGTAGGCTCATCACATCTGGTAAAAAATAAAATAAAATAAATAAAATAAAATAAAACAAAACAAAATAAAAATAAAATAAAATAAATAATAAAATAAAAATTAAATTAGAAATTGGAAGTAGTTTGAAAGTGTTATGCAATACTGATCACATTTTTACCTTTTAAGCCTCTAGTCTAACACAGGTCTACATAGATCTTACATAAGATAATTTTCAAAATTCTAACAATAATCCTCTATTTATTTATTTTATCTTTTAATCAGAAAAGTATGTTTAAATCTTTTTGGTATTTTTAATGTGCATTTTAAGAGAGTTTTTTAAAAAATCTATATTACATTCACTTCTCTAGAACTCCAAAGCAGTTGAAAGGATTTTACTTTTACTTTCCACACTAATGAGGTACATTTCAAAGCAAAAGTAGGATGTTCAAGGAATTTCTTACTTTCTGAAAAGGTAGGCTTCTAATAAATTCCTTTTCAGGCATAATTATAACAAAGTTCTGTGAGCAGTAATTTTGGTCAGTTGGCACATTCCTCAATTTGTGTCCATCTCAAAACAGCCAAATTATGAAGAGTGATTTAGTGCCCATGCATCAGAGAATGTTCAGAGGGCTTTTCAGTAGTGGTGGTATTCAGACCAGACAGTCTGGGTAAGACCTGGTAGCTCAACTTCAATCAGTTCCATTATTAATAACATATTATGCTAGGCTTTATGTCCTTAGATACTAGAGTTTTTATACAAGAAGATAATTGTCATTATCTCTGTCTTATGGAGAATGAGATAAAATAGCTTGCTCCAAATCACCTTGGAGATGAGGGGCAGATTCTTTGGAGGAAATGTGTTCCAGGAATTTCCATCCTGTTGGATCAGACATCACACATCATTTAGCCATCCTTTCACTGCACACTGTGTGGCTTAGCCACAGAGACAAGATACTGAGGTTTATAGACATTTGCAGCAGATATTTTGTATGTTTCATAAGGACAGGAACCTTCTTGGCTTCTAATTTGGAGGAGAGGAGCCTAAATTCTGATCCTGTTCTACTCCTACCCACAAAGCTTAAAGCTGAAAACCTGTTTTCCAAGCTGTTACAGGTTGTTTGTAAATGCGATGTTAGGAGGGAGCACATATAATTTCCTGTAACAAAATAATGAAGAAAAATAATAATAATTAAAAAAAAAACTAACAATAATAATAATAAAAAAGCTTTGCATGGCTGCTTATTAGAGGCAAGATTAGGCTGATGTTTTGCAAAATAAATAAATAAATAAACAAAAATGATCAGACTACGATAAAAACAAGATAAAATATTCTATATGCATGGCAGAAGTTTTATTTTTTAAGAAAATCTTATGACTCAGTTTCTGATTTGTCCACAATATGAAAAGACCAAATCACTTAAATCTTTTTATTTTAGTATACTAAAAGTAGGTAGCACAAAGTGAATAAAACTACAATTTAGGTAAATTATCACAAGCAGATCAATTCTCCTTTACTCAGCATTTTCAGCATTTTTGAGATCTTCAAAAGCCACCTGGACATGGACCTGGGCACTCTGGGTGTTCCTGCCTGAGCAGGGTTGGTTGGACCAGATGCTTTCCAGGGGTTGCTTTCAACCCTAACCACTCTGTGATTCAGTGAGTATGATTCTGTGTTCCATGATTCTGTGATTCTGTAATTTGCCTTTCACCCAGACAAGAAGTGGAAGATTAATTAAATTCTACTTTAAAGATATTTTGAGAACTTCATGCAAAAAAATAATTAAATATACTGATTTCAGAAAAGTTTCATCTATGTACACTTATAGGAAGACCCCAACACAGAGAAGAGTCATTTTGATGTATTATTCTGAAACTATTGTCAATTCTTTAACTGAAATTCTGGTTATTATTTTCTGTGTCTGAATCATTCTCTATGATGTTAAATTCTGGTGTTAAAACATATTTAACCTAGTTAGATCATGGAGTTAAAACATCATTTTGATTGCTATAATTAATATAGGAATTAGTTACTAGTTAGGACTTGCAACCTAATTGTGTAAAAATAATAATAATAATAATTAAAAAGAGATTTTTTCTTGCAGTTCATATTGTCCTTCATTGAATATGTATTCCCAGAAAATGTTATATATTCAAATTAAAACACTCAATGCTGAATCAGTCCAAGGTCATTATAGTTTGTCTGCTACAGTCCCCCTCAACTTTGATGAGAGCTACATTAATGAAAATGCATTAGCTAAAAAAATAAAATTAAAAAAAAAATAGAACACTGTCAAGTTCTTGTATTTGTGATGATAATTTTGCACTTGACACAGAGTTAAAAAGAATTTCTTTATTTGATGGTGTATTAATATCTGTAGTGATAAATCCTTCAGAACATACTGTAGCTGCCATTGCCTGGAGGAAAACCTAAGGACATTCTAAAGAGCACTGTTGAGGGAAGTTGGTTTGGAGCTATTAGACTGAAACTAAGCAGAAGGGTTTGATGTATTGCCAGAAGGGTTTATCTTCTCAAAAAGTTTATAATCAAACACAAAGGAAAGCCTACTGCATATTTTGTTGTTCAGCGAACATGAAAAGTTGTTTTCCTTTCATTAATGCATCTCTCTTTACACTTAGCCTTATCCAAAACAGCACATTCTGTAGACATTGTTACCACTTAAAGTCCAGAATTAATTCACTTCAGTGAAAATTTGGTTCCTTTTTAAAATTATTTTTAAGCTGAGCTTGGCAGAGGCACATGAATGAGAAGTCAGAAAACAGAAAGTACAAATTGATGCTGTAATAACATCTAAACTTTCTGTCCAAAATCTAAAAGCATTTTGCACGTATTATGAATCAGCTCCCTTAGAATATCTGATTTATAAAGGTAAGTATTGTCTGATCTACTCTGGGGAGAAGGTGAAATAAGGAATCAGTTACAGTTATATATAGTTATATTTTTATATATATAATTCAGACAGTTGAACTGAATTCATATCCCCTTATCTCATCACTAGCCTTCAGCTGAAATAATAGGATCACACATGTGAACCCACACATGTACAAGTGTTCACACATGCAGCCCACACTTATATTGTTTGTGGATCACCTATCATAATATTGATGTATGCAGAACAGGTGTCTTCAGCTGTAGAGCTTGCTCCAAGCTTCTCTAAGAATTAATGGAGAAACAAGCATTTTAAGACATGATCCACTTAATTTTACTAGGTGTCAAGTTTAGGAAGGGAAAACTCCCATAAGCCAATTTCTCTTTATTCATACTAAAGAGAATCCAGATAAGTAGCTCAGATGTAGAATATATCAATTTAGAAAACCCTGCCCACAATAAGTATTAAATGTTTCATAGCATGTTTCTGTGATTTTTCATTAAAAAAAAAAAAAAAAAAAAAGTAGACAAGTACATGGCTGTGAATATTAAGCAACCTTTTAAGGTGCCCATTCTCAATTTTGAACACACATAAATCAATTAGGGCTACAGTTTTGAAAGATAGACATGTAGCCTTTTAGATAAGACATCTAAAGGTAAGATGGAAATTAGCATTGCATGTGTTTTTTTTACTTTTCTGCAATAAGTAAGAAATATGAAAGAGATAATGATTTAGGTAGAAAATCTTACAAAGGAGTGTGATAAAGATTTAAGCTATATGAATAAGTCATTTTAGAGATAATATTAGCCACAGATGATAAATGAAAGCAGTATGACTTTTGTTCATATGACTCTAGGAGTATGACTGCAGTATGACTCTAGGAGTATGACTTTTCCTATGGCATTAGAAATTACTGAATAACATGATGTAGATACACACATGGGTGCAGCCTGCAGTGTTTGTTTCTAAAGGTCCACCAAATAATCTTGAATTATGTATATATGAAAAGTAACTCGCCTCATACATACGCCATGTTGTGCAGAAACTGAAAGATATGGCTAACAGTTGGTAACCTGGTTACAGAAAAACAATAATAATAATAATAAAAATAATAACTCATTTTGTTGAATGTGGTGAGAATTTATTTTTTGTCTTCAGTGTCATAGAGCAGGGGAAAAAAGGAAAAAAAAAACAAAAACATAGTTTTCTCATCGATGTCTTTCTCACTGAGTGTCTTAAGGTTGAAAAACATACAAATTTGATAATTAAAAGGAGAGAAAGAATGAGTAGGGTATTTGTGAGTAGACACAAAACTAAAATGGCAAAATCTGCAAAGTGGGTATAAGCACATGCATAGGACAAATATCAAAAAATAAATCACTAATATAATTCAGCATTTTTCTCAGTGTTTTCTACTACAGCCTACCTATTTTATACAGCAAAGACCACAGCCAGTGCTGAACAAGATTTAATTTAAAGAACCTTAATAGAATATAGAGATAGTGGCATGAAGAAAAGGAAAAAAGAAGCTTCAAGCTGAATATCAAACCAAACTTTCAGTGACTGAAATTTATTCAAACATGCAATAGTGTAGTGATCAGAAACACGTGTCAAAATAACACCAGGAATGGTACTTCTGGGAGCAATCCAGTATTGGCAGTTATACTGCTTTATGACCTTCCGTTCTTAGTATATATGATGTTATGATAGCTTTTCAAAAAGTTTAGCTTTTTCTCCCTGGCCCTTTTCTAGTTTGTGCTGCTATCTAATGTGGTACAGGAGCTAGCAGACTTCTTGGAAATGAGAACACGTACATTTGAAAAGTCACCAACTATTTTTGACCTAATACTATCATCCTAAATGGATGGAAGTATTTGTTTGCAGAGAATACAGTCTGCCTAAATCTGCTACTGTTCTTCCATGTGACCTCATGCATGTCATTCTTCTCCAGGACCATGCCCATACCTTTGTCCACCACCATGGCTGGCACCAGAGAGCCAATGAGACAAATGTGCAGGAGTTTGTTGTTGGCCAGCATTATTAACTTGATAAATATTTTTAATTAGAAGACTATCGGCTTTCATATTCAGTTCTAAACAATGGATTTTTTAAACTATTATTGCTTGTTCAAAATTTTAAGATTAATTTTTTTAAAAAATACTGTAGGCAGTGATAACTAATTATTTGGAAGACTTAGTTTTTGTTCACATGTGTTGAGCATTTTTAGAAGAAGAAAAAAGCTTATTTCATCCTTTCCTGGCCTAAGCATTTTATTTTCAGGACATTCATTGAATCTGCAGATAAATGCCATTTAAAAAATAACCAAATAATCATATGCAATAAAATATTATCTCCCAGAAAAATGAACCTTTAACATCTTACATTTTGTAATATGAACCACTAATGTCTTTTTTTTTGAAATATCATTTTCAACCTATCATAAGCAAAGCACAGAGACAAACATTTATCCCAGAATGTCATTTTTATATAGCTTATTTTATTACAAATGATTCTCATCTATTAAAAAAATATAAACCCAATAACAATGCTAGATTTTCAGAAAACAAAGCAAAACCAAACAAAACCTGGAGATTCTGATGCTAAAAACACAGCAGGAATTAAGGAAGAAAACAAGTTTCCAAACTCAGCTTGACATAATATAATCTACTAGATAGTGTTTATGTTCTATTGGCTTCTAGTGGATGGAATGTTGGGACACCCAAGTGCTCTGTGATAACTATCTGTACTGACTGCACATTTTTTGAGTGCTGCTGCTAACAAAGGCCTTGCTCTATTTCAAATGGCAGGAACTTGTGAATTCTAGTAGAAGATAGTAGAGAGGGGTGGCCATGGCATTTTGATGTGGCTGTGGTATTTTGCCATGTAAATTGTGCTTGATGTATACATGTCCCTAGATGATTCCCTCTTCTATGTAAACAAACAAACAAGAAAAACAAGCAAACTACCCCACCACACGTCACCCCAAACACACACACAAAAACAAACAAACAAAACCACCACCAACAACAAAACACAACAAAACCATGTCTCAGGATCTTTTCTAATCTCAGATGGTCAGGATTTAAGTTTCACATCTCACCCAAAAATTCGATAATGCTCTTGCAACATTCACATGTCAGCAGTATACTTTATTGAATGTCTACTGCTTTCAATAGTTAATAATTCTCAGGGTGGCATTTACTGCCTTACAAAAGAGAGCCACAATAACATTGCATATATTAATTGTGGTTTTGAAATTAAATACGGGTAGCATATCTGAAAGGTAGAACCATTTTCATTAATGTGCCAGGCTGATAGCAAGTTATGTTACCAAAGTTCAGGAAAATGTCTTCAGTGTCCCTGGAATGTTCATAAAACTAAATTAGTCTGTGAAGACATAGTGTGCTTAGGGAAATTCAAATGCATGTAGCTGTACTGGAGTGCAAAGGACACCAACAGTTTTGCCGAAATGATTAAGATAACTATGTATTGAATATCCACAAAGTGTTTTACATAGCAATAATTTATTGACGTTTTTCTTAGACAGACTACATCTTATACAGATGATGGTTCAGAGAGAAGAGTGCTTATTTAACCTTGGTTTTCTTTTGGATTGTGAATGTGATCACTTACATTTAACTACATGATCTGTGACCAAAGACAGCATAACCAAAGAAGAGATGCTCACTGACACTGAATAAATGAAAAGAGGAGACTGGTTAGTACTTCTCAATGAACTCATCTGTAGAGTATTTGACTCTATGCTTTGATGTTAAGAGTCAGGATGGGAATGGTAATCACATTAATTAGCATAACAGGAAGAATCTTTAAAAGAAAAAAAAAAAAAGTGTTTCTGTTTCAGAACGAGAAAAAGTAATTTCAGGATGAAATATGTGGATCATTTGCTAAGCTGAAATCTTACTTGAAGTTGACAACTATAAATCTCAGTCAGGGATGGAGTTAGCAATATAAATGTCAGGTGTCCAGTGTAGGATGAACAGTGAGCCTCTTTCTAGAGACAAGTCAGATGTCTTGATGACAAGACAGATCCCCTTCTAAAACAGGATCAGGAAGAAGGTGATATGAATTACATCAATGTATATGTTGTTATCTTTTTCTCCAAATAGTGTAAGGGATGCTAATGAGAAACATGTCTACTCATGTTTACTGAACTACTTTCCAGTGAGATACTTTCATCCTGATGTGGGTCATTGAGTCATGAATTATTGTAACATTTACTGCAACATATTGGAGGGCACATTATCCAACAAAGGTGAATGAGGATTAGGTGACTTCAAGTGGTCTGAGCAAGTGAACATCATTACATTTGACAACATTATGATCTGGGTGCAGGACTCTTTATGCAATATCTTTTTTCATACCTTCTGCCAGGAAGTAGAATAAAAGTAATAATAAAGTAATCTTGTCATCAATTCAAAAAAACAAATATCGAAATCAAACAGCTATCACACATGCAAAATGTGAAGAACAGGTTACCAAGAGTCAGTAAGACCTAGGAACACACAAAAAGGACTGGAATAGACCCATCATGGTGAGTGTCCTACATCAAGAACCATATATTTACACAAACTTTGAAGTCCATTCATTATTGGACAATTGTGAGATATTCAGCCCAACTAAGAAAGTTCATTGCTGTAGTACCAAAGCTGATTAAAATAAATAAATAAACAATGTATTTAAATGTTGAGAAAAATTTCACTATTATGACAACCATTGAAGGAAAGACAACCATTAAGACAACCATTGAAGGAAAGAGATTTAGGTAGTGTATTTTTTTAGTAAAGAAAAAGAAACAAAGAAGGAATTCATATATATTGCTTAGTAAACAGAAAATATTCAAAAGGTACAAACAAAGAAAAAAAAAGGAAACAAACAGTAATGACAAAAACAAATCCACCTTTGAAATATTTATATAATGCTAGCCATTTTGTTATCTGAAGTTGTTTCTCAAAGTTGTTTTATAGGTCTTTATGTAGAAGACTTTACAGCAGTAAAGCTAGAAAACTGTGGATAGCTATGACACTCTTGTTTCAAAAAGTCTACTGAAAAAAAAAAAAAAGAAGAACATTCTGGAAATAATTCTATAAGATACTAAGGAGATGGAGAAACACATGTAAAACCTGCTAAAATGCTCAGTATATTTAAATTATCTACCAGAATCCTGAGAGATGGCTTGATCACACTGTGTATATTCTTTCAAGATGTTTAAGATCTCTTAAATGTAGAAGTCATAACAAAAGCCAGTGTTTTGAAAGTCTAACTAAACGGACTTCAATTTAAAAGAAACATTTATAATATGTGAAATACTGGAAAAACATCAGTGAGTAGACTTTATTTCTCAAAGACAGTTTTGTGTTGGACATGGGCTTGCACACTGAAGAAGAAAACAAAATTACTTTTTCAATGAAAATAAAAAGTGTCTTCAGGAAGATTATATAGAAGCAGATCACCAACCACAGTGTGACAATTATCAGCTTCCTTACCCTCTTTACCTTTTCCCCAAAGAAACAAAAAGCCTAAGTAACTATGTAGAAAAGATTGATGCTCACCCCCCACCCCCACCCCACCCCACCCACTTTTTTTTTTTTTTTTGAATGTGAGAGAATAAATTAGCTTAATTTCTCTCCATTCAAAATCTTTGAAGAGATTTTAGCAGCATAATGGCACAATGCCAATTCATAACATCCTAAGTTGGTAGAAAAAAAATTGCTGCAAAAGTAACTCACCATCTCTTCGGCTGGGGAAACTAGCTGTGCAGTTTCAAAAAGATGAAATAAGGTGGGATAAATCCCATCATAAAAAGAATTCAGAGGAATTCATGAGAAAGGGTATGCTTTGTGGAAAATGTACTTATCACCATGCATTTGGTCTAATTATACTTTGCTTTTCAAAATATAATGAACAGCAGCTCATATAAATGGTAGGTTAACAACATGACTAATTTAGTTATTGTTATTGCCTTTGGCATTCATTTTGATATATGTATTGTTAAAATCTTGGTATATTAACTGCATTGTGTTTGCATCTTTGGTTAGTTGGCTACTTAGCTTCCAGTACTTTATTGCATTTGGAGACATTCAATACAAAAGTACCTCTAATTTTTGTCCTTGCTCTCACTTCTTTAATATCCAAAATCCCAGGAAGAATAATGTGAGAGGGGAATGCCTGCGAAAACTCCTCTGTAAGAGGATAACAAAATGGAATGTAGGAGTATGGAGCAGCAGCAGAGTGCAGCTGTTTTTCTTATTATTCCCAAAGCTGGGGACAAAGCCAAGAAATAAGCCCAGGTGGCCTGTGCAGGAAAGGTTGGCTTAGGGGGATAGAGGGCTTTTAAATAGTTACAGTTGGAGTGTTTAATACAAAAAGGGAATGAAATAGTCTAAAAACTGAAAGATCATTCCTTCTTTTCTTTCCTTTCTTCTTTTCTCTTTTTTCTTTTCTTTTCTTTTCTTTTCTTTTCTTTTCTTTTCTTTTCTT
>NC_048895.1:110211202-110240136 GCF_011077185.1 Oxyura jamaicensis | reverse complement strand
TTTCCTTTCCTTTCCTTTCCTTTCCTTTCCTTTCCTTTCCTTTCCTTTCCCTTCTTTTTCTTCTTCTTTTTTTTTTTTTTCCTACTTTTTGTAGTAGTTTGCTAAATTATGTTTATACTAAGACTGTCTGTTCAACTACCATGTATTGGAGACATCTGCAAGACTGCTTTGAATTAGTTATATTCTATTGTTGTTAGAGAGATAGTCAAGGCAACAAGAAGCTTGTAGTAGGCTTTAAAGTATGCCTTTGAGACCAGAAGGAGGACAAGGTAATAAATGTTGACTACTTTCCAGATTTGGGACAGAATAAATGCTAATTTATCTACTCATACATATTGAATCTGCTAAAGTCATTTGTAACCTCTGTTTACACATCCAAGATGGAATGAGATGACCAATTTACCTTTTGGGCAGGCTTCCTAAACTTAGGTTGTCAGAGATGCAGTAGATGTCACCAACTATATTCTGCCATAAAGACCCACATGCAATATCAATTCTGTCTCCCATATGTCACCTATATAAGCTAAATAATAAAAGAGTACTTCAAAGATGTTATTCTGTTATTCTTCACTCACCTAATCAATAGTTTCGCTTTCACCAAATAGTACCTTGACTGTATCTTGGGAATGTCTTCAGTAAGTGCATCATGCTACTTTTTCTCTTCCATCTACTTTTTTTTCTTTTTTTCTTTTTTTTCCCTTTTCCTTTTTTTCCCATTACTTTGGTCTCCCTCTTTACTTTTTAGGGTAAAGTGGAGTTAAACTAAACTCTCTCTTATGTGATAAAGAAGGAAATAATTCTAGATGTTAAAATAGGTTGTCAGAAACATTGACAAGTGTAGATAGAATGTGATTTATGGACCTTTAACTTTTTAAATTAAAATCTTATATCCTTAGGTAATACAGTAGTGCTGGTGTGCACTGAATTCTTTCGCTGCATTCCAAATTATCTATAGCACATTAATTTACCATAGATCTGTTTCAGTTGTTTGAGTAAAATAGACAAGATAAATTGAATTAGTCTGAAGTATGAAATTGTAGGGAAAATGAAAGTCCACGAAGACGGTCAGATGTAAGAATTAACTGTTACCACTTTAAAAGTTACTTGTAAAACAGAGACTCTAGGAGACATATTTGAATTTTCATCTCCTTTTGCTGGCTGATGCAGTGGATATCCTGTTCAGGGACACAGCTAAAAGAGATATACCACATTTTCTTCTCAGTTTGTCTCAAGTTAGAAATGGAAGTTTTGGGATTTAAAAGAACCCATATAAGGTTGGGCCTATAGCCTTTTAGACATGTGGCTTTCCAGCCTCATTACAGACTTCAGATCTGTAGGTCAGAAACATCAGAAAATTGAAATTGCTCAACTACCTATCTTCAAATAATTTTCTTCCTTATCACCATTAATTATGAGTTTCTGTATATCCTGAAGCATGACAAATGATCTACTTTCCAAAAAGTCTTGATTCTTTCAAATCTTTAATATCTTCAAATTTAAATGAATGATTTTTAAATTCCATTTCCAAATATACTCTCCTCATACAGCCTGGGCTAAGATATGACAAAATTATTGGAGAGGCTGTTTTTTATATTTTCCCATGCAATGTGGTCAATAGGAAGCACTAGCATGAGTACTCTAGAAGGTCTTTTTGTAAATAATTCTTAGTCTACTTGAGGAGAATCAATAATTTTGAAAAGGGTTGTCCAAGGGATGTAAGGCTATTCAAAATTATTTCAGGACCTGGAATGTTTGCAGGAAGAAATGTTTCAAAATAAATTAATTATGAAATGTGCAGGACTAACACACCTACCATTTTTAGTTGTTTTTTTCTCTAAAAGTTTGGACCTGACCTACTATGATTTATGTAGTTTTTCAGAGGAAAAAGGAAAAAAAAATTTAAAAAAAAGGAAAAAATAGAGAAAACAAAACAGATAAGGGGAAAAGTTACAGAGACATTTACAGTTGTAAGTACTTTATTTGTTTATTTCGGGAATTCTGAAGTCCCTCTCAAATCATACTATTTAGATGCCAAAATATTCACAGACTGAGAGTTAAAATTATTTTACAAATTAGAAATTGTTAAGACAGTAAATAAATAAATAAATAAAGGTGAAAATGGGGGAAAAAGTGAAAGATGGCTATCTCAACTTTACAGCTAAGACTACATTTTTGACCCTTAGTCACCTGAAAAAAAAAAAAAAAAGCTAAGCCAGGCTGTCTTTACAGGGGCACTTACAAAGGCATTTCACATCTTATGTATGAAATGTATTTTGAAAATGCACATGTCACATCTTTTGGATGAAATGTTTCTCCAGAAGTACTTATCTGTTTACACATCTATAAAAATAATTCAGGTAATCAGGCTCCTAACTTAAGACTTCATCAATGCACAAATTCTGGGGGATGACGTTAGGTTAAAGTTATTTATCCAAACTAATCTACTACTCAAATTGGTCTAATCTTCCCCATCTCTTTGCTTTAGAACTATATTGAGAGTTTCATCAGGTGCAGAAACATAGAGTGTTATGCACTTTGTTTTCTCAAAAGACAGATAAGAAAAACACTAAAAATAATGATGATTTTTTTTTCTGATATTTCTGTATGTTAGTAAGAAGAAATCAAAATGATACTGCTAAAAGAACCCCAAAGAAATCAGAAAAAAAGGCATGTCTAGAATTTAACAATTTTGAAACCCTTTTTTTTGAAGACAAATGGAAACCTTTTCATTGTGAACATGTCTTACCTGTTCAACCCAAGACACAAGAGATTAGGATAGAGATAGATGATAAACGTAAGAATTAGTTTAGAAGTGAGTTCAGGAGCTCCTGATCTATGTAATACCAAGCAATGTTCTTCTGTGACATCTGAATTCCCACTCAAGTGCCACTTCAGCATCATTTACTAGGGAGGCACTTTGCTATGTCAGTATATGCATCCTTGAAGTGGTTGTGGGAGAACAGCAGGTGAAATGTCTGTAATTTAATCTAGCTCCATAAACTGTCACTTCTGGACACCTAGAAGATGATTTCTTTAAGTATAGTGTCTAGCTCGTTTACGAAGTAAGAACTTGGTAAATTAATCTCTGCATTCTCATCCACCTTGTCTGGAGTTAAATGGAGGGAATTAAGAGAGTCACAGAATAGTCTAGGTTGGAAGAGACCTCCAAGATCACCGAGTCCAACCTCTGACCTAACGCTAACAAATCTTCCACTAAACCATATCCCTAAGCTCTACATCTAAACGTCTTTTAAAGACCTCCAGGGATGGTGACTCAACCACTTCCCTGGGCAGCCTATTCCAGTGACTAACAACCCTTTCTGTAAAGAAGTTCTTCCTAACATCCAACCTAAACCTCCCCTGGCGCAACTTAAGCCCATTCCCCCTCATCCTGTCACCAGGCACGTGGGAGAATAGACCAACTCCCCACCTTGCTACAGCCTCCTTTCAGGTACCCGTAGAGTGCAATAAGGTTGCCCCTGAGCCTCCTCTTCTCCAGGCTAAACAGTCCCAGCTCCCTCAGCCGCTTCTCGTAAGACTTGTTCTCCAGACCCTTCACCAGCTTCGTGGCCCTTCTCTGGACTCGCTCGAGCACCTCCATGTCCTTCTTGTAGCGAGGGGCCCAAAACTGAACGCAATACTCTCAGTACTTGTGCCTTCTGAAGTCAGATTTTAGAGATGTACTCTTGTTTATATCTTGATTGTTTTGGATGCAGGTATACGTGCAAGTAGTTTTCGATTTTGCAAGCAGTCAGCTTCACAGAGGTTCATTCAAGAGCTGAATTCTGCTACTCATGAACTCTCTGTGACTGAGGCGCTGGGGAGAGGAGCTCTCAAACCATGTGAAATAGTATGACAACTGAAACACAGCCTCTGATCTAAGATTTCTATTCAGGTTCTTAGCTGCAAATAAGTGTACATACACAAAGACACAAGGACACAGAGCCGAATGTGCTTAACAGCAACAAAAGATGGAAGTCTGTAGGAGAAATATTGGTAGGCATGTTAAATAAATGTTTTACTTAAATTCAAATGCAGACAAACAGGCTCTTCCTCTGGTGTCTTCAAAGGCATTTACTTTTTCCTCTGACTTTCAAAGATATGTAGGTTTCAGGAACAGTGCCTCACTAGAGACCCAAAAATGTACGTATAAATCTAAATTAAATGAACTATTTCTCTACAAACTTCCAAAGACCTAACTATATATAGCCTTCTGAAAAATCTAGAAGATGAAGCACCTGTCTGTGCTTCAGAAACAACATAAACAGAGGTGCAAGAATTGCTTCTGTTATATATAATTTCACACATTTCCTATATCTCATTTCATTTCTTTCAATATAAAAAAATAAAAACATCATCTATTTCAGAAGTCTCCTCCTAAACTTACACTGTTCTGTCTCCTTTTCACCCTCCCTTTCTAACATGAGTATTTATTAGTGTAGAGCCCACAGTCCCACCCTGTTCCCTGTTCTCAGCAATGCTATCCTTCTCTGGTTGCTTACTTTCAATAACTATCCCTTTTATATGGCTTGAGTTGCACAAAAAGGACCAGATCTCAATAGAAAATTTGACTGCTTGTCTGCTTAGGTACCTCAAGCCTATGTACATGTTCAGAATTTTAATCTCTAGGAACATTTAATGGCTAGGGATATATATATATTTTCCTCTTCATCCAAATCTTAAAACACTGAAAATATCTTGAGAAATGTTTGCTATTTTACTTCTGGTTTGGAAATTATGCATTGTGTGTACTGACATAATGAGGGAACATCATACAATATCTGATAACAATGACACTGAAGTAACGTGAGAAAGTCACTTATCTTTCTGTTTCATTCTGCCTGTGAGAATCTGAAAGTTGCTACCATTCCTATTTGAATAAATATTTTGGTGGGAATTTTACATTTATTTGAATATACAGGAATGAAGACTTCAGCTATTGACAATATACATAGAAGTTAGATGGGAAAGAGATAGAGTACTAAGCAAAATAAACTGCATTTTTTTTTTAAAGTATTAAAATACCTTCTGTCTATTGATTATCTCTTTGCCAGACATATTTTGTAAGTCTATTGCTCAGAAATGGTATATCTTATTTCCCCTGTCTCTCTTTTCCCTCTCTCCCTTCTAAATTGCTTAGCGGCTTGGAGGAATCTGTCAAAAATTTCATTAAAGGTTCAGTATTTGCCTGTACAGGTATAACTAATTAAGTTTAAAAGAATTATTAGAAAAGTGCATTTTCCTTTTGTCCTTCCTAGTATTGATATAGGAATTACTAGTAATTGATTACAATCAGTACCCCACTTACACTGAAAAATTTTGAACTCCAGTAAAACATCTAACTCAAGCACTTCAAGAACATTCTAAGGCTAAAGGACCTTTGGATCCCTTGTGAAAGATCAGGTGATACAGGGGAAAAAAATGCACCTGCCCCTTATGGCTTTATGTGCCATGTTAACAAAGACCTAGATCCTGATGAATGCAGGATGATCACTGAATGCAATGATCTTGTGGATGTTCATATAGTATAGCAAGAAGATGGAGAAGAAATCTGGAGATCTTCCTGTCTTATATCAAGGTTCCTTTATAGACTGAGGACTTTACATCCTCAGAAAAATGGATAACTTTCTGAAAATCTCTTCTGAACTGTTTCTAAGAACCAGGTTGATATCTGGAGACAACAATTTATTCTTCCTGCTGCTGCAAGGTGCAGTGCTGCCAATGGGCTCTGTTCCAGTTAAGTGAAACATCTGACTTGACCTAAATTATGTCCATTTTCATTTCTGGAATTAGCAGCCAAAAATAGGATGCTCAACTTTCTCATCTTTCCCACCCCAATAAACAACATCATAGTTTCCTTTTTCTTTGCTGACACTTTTTAGTCTTGAAGATGAAGCATACATTATTTGGGAAAGTGAGGGGAACCTAAAAAAAAAAACACATTAATATGTGGATTGAGAAGAGCCAGTGCAGGGCTGTATGCAACCAGATGTTTCAAATTTGATAGTCTAGGAAATGTGACTATAATACAGTTTTTTCCTGTCCCCCAGATTTCACAGACTAAACATATTATCTTTAGTTGAGGTGAAATTTGACAAGAGAAATTTTACTGTGGTTATGTGGTTCCAACCTGCCAAAGCCATGACACAGTCTTATCTGATCTGACTTTGTAAAAGTAGTGCCACCAATTTGCTGTGGCAAGACAGTGCTACAAATCAAAAAAATAGTTATAGTTATATAAACATATAGTTATATAGTCTATATATATAAATATATAGTTATATAGTCTTATAGTTATAATGACTATATTGGTTTACAGATTCTTTTAAATGTGAAGCTTGACCTGTTTGCTTCGAAGCACTTCCTTCGCATGGATGGCTCAAGAAGATGCTAGACTAGGACAAAAAATATAAATGAAATGGTGCTAGTAGTTCATTAGTTAACACTTTCCTCACTAAACCAGTACTTAGCTCAGCATGAATTACTATGTTTTAGATGAAAGGTGAAATAGAAGTCCCCAAACATTTTGTTTCATTAACATCCAATGGTACTTCTAACTAGAGCAGAGAATGTTAATTTTGATGTTCTTACAAAATTCCTAGTTGGGTAATTACATTCTGCTCCGCCAAGCTCCCCCTAGAGAAAATTTAATTAAACTGAGTTGATATCTCTGGCACAGCATAGACAGGTATCTGTACTGCAAAAGCCACCAGCACAATTGACATAAATTGGTGCTCTTCTGTGACAGAGAAAACAAGAAGTATTACTTCCTCCTCATCAGAATTGGACATTCTACTTCAGTCAATGGGTATATCCACATTGTGCCAGCAACAGGAACTGTTAATAGGAACAGAAATCATAGCTCACAGCTCTTTTGGCTGTTAGCTAGGTTCTTAGTAGGTTTTATTAATGCTGTAAGTAGTGATTAAATAGATATACACAGGAGAGAAGAACAGGGAAGGCACTTCTATATGCAGCTGGGAAGCGGCTACACAGACACTGCACATGGTTTTTCCTTTAATAATCACAGAACTACAGAATCACTGAGGATGGAAGGCACCTGTGGATGCTATACAGTCAAACGTCTCTGCTCAGAGCAGGGTCAGATAGAGTAGGTTGCCCCCAGAATCACAGAATCACAGAATGGCTGAGGTTGTGGACCTCTGAATATCATCTAGTCTAACCCCCCTGCCAAGCAGGATCACCTAGAGCACGTTGCACCTGACGGCATCCAGGTGGGTTTTGAATATCTCCAGAGAAGGAGACTCCACAACCTTTCTGGACAACCTATTCCAGTGCTCTGTCACCCTCACTGTAAAGAAGTGCCCTCTCATATTCAGCCAGAATCTCCTATGCTTCAGTTTGTGCCCACTGATTCTTACACTGTCACTGTGCACAACTGAAAAGAGACTGTCGTCATCCTCTTTACACCCTCCTCTCAGATATTTATATACATTAATGTATATGTACGCTAATAATGTATACACTCATACTTCTCTTTTCCAGGTTAAACAGACCCAGTTCTCTCAGCTTGTCCTGGTGAAAAAGGTGCTCCAGTCCTCCAGCAATCATAGCCAATCATCTTCATAGCCCTCCTCTGGACTAGCTTCAGCAGTTCTATATCCCTCTTGTACTGGGGAGCCCAGAACTGGACACAATACTCCAAGTGTGGCCTCAGTGTCCGGTCAATTTTGAATATCTCCAAGAATGGAAACACCATAACATTCCTGGGCAGCCTTTTACAGCGTTTGACCACTTTCATAGTAAAAAAAAATATAAAAAAATAAATGTATTTTTATATATGAGTAAACAGAATTCCTTGTATTCATTTTGTGCTTACTGCTTCTTGTCCTTCCGGTCAGTACCACTGAGCCATCCTTTTATCTTCAGTACCCTGCTCCCCAGGTATTTATCTACATTAAAAAGGTCATCTTTGAGCCTTTGAGCCTTCTCTTTTCCTCTCTGAAGAGTCTCAGCTTTTTTTCTGTCAGATGTTGTAAGCCATTATTTATCATTGTGGCCATTTCCTGGACTTACTCCAATAGGTCTTGTACTGGGGAGTTTAGAACTGGACCCAGAGCTTCAGATGGGTCTCACAAGCACTGAGTAGAAGCTGATTTAAATATCAATCTTCTTTTTCTCCTACTTAGCTAGATGACAATCCCCCACATGCTGAACCTTTTAGCATCAGGTGATAGCAACTGAATCAGGTGTTGGTGGGCTGACCGTGTCTTTTTGAAGGAAAATATTGAGAAACTCAAAGATCAGATTGGTGTATTATCTGAACCTCAGATCTCTTGCAAATACTGTGTTTTGGGTCCACTTCTGTATGACTGTTACTCTTTACCAGTTCTTAGCAATAGCTTAGCCTTTTAAGGCTATAATTAAACTGTCTCACTAATGGAAAGTTAACGATTTAAAAGGAAACAATCCACCAATGTCATGTCCCTGCATTATACTGTACACATTTTAATGGTTTGTACTGAATTGTTTGCTTATTAAGGCCTTGAATATCTTAACAATCATAGTATATTTTCTCAAAATAACATAACATGATACAATGTGGTTAAAGTAGAGTGACAGCCAGAGCTGTGGCTTGAATGTAAATGCTGCATTGTACCTTGGCAAAAAAAAAAACATTCCACAAATCTAGTGAGTCAGATGTAGCCTTGAGTTTGGATGATATTCAGCATAATGACATGGCTCAGAACTAATTTCCAAACAGTCCTTCATCACTCACAGAGCCTACTTAGTCATCTAGAGCCTGTGCAAGCAAAACTCCCAGTGACTTCAACAAAATAATGCCTTAGAAATTAATGCAGCATAGTTTAGGAAAAAAAAAAAGTCAAAGTCAAATAGAAAAACAATCACTTTAGAAGGTGTATAACTTCCATCATCATAGTATCTCTGCACTTCACAATCTTTCCTCACAATACTATTAAAGAATTCTTAAAGTATGGATTTTATGGATGGGTATTTGATGAGTTCAAGGTCATGTGAGAAAACTAGCAAACTGCAATGGCTCAATCCACCCTAGAAGAAGAAATAAAATAAAATAAAATAAAATAAAATAAAATAAAATAAAATAAAATAAAATAAAAATAATTTAAAAAAATAATAATTAAAAAAAAAACACATTGTCTCAGAATAGAGAAGCTTCCACCAGTACTGTAGCTGTGTGGTACTGTCTGGGTGTGTTAACAGGTTGTTTTATTCATTTAATCTTTACCATTAAAATACATCATCAAAAGTATGAAGAGATGTTGACATTCAGACATTTCCTTATTAACAGTAAACTCCATCCTGAGATACAAATTTTCCTCATATGCACCTAAAATACGTCTCACTACATTCTGAAACCACTTGTTATTCTTTTCTTTTCCAATTAATTAGAATAATTGATCTAATTGATCCTATGCTTTTTTTCTGAAAATATTTGTGCAAAAATAACTCGATGAATAGCCAGAACAACTCTTCTAAACCAAAACTTATAAGTAGAAGATGATCAAGAAATAAATATAGATTTATGTACATGAATAACAAGAAAGATGACTCGTGCTATATCCAAAGGCAAAGTTGGCAGAGCCTGTTCTCAGGAAATATTTTGTGGGCCAAACCGGGCTAGCAGGTAGGCACCACACAGTCCACTTGCTTGCCTCCCATTCCCTGAAGCAGGAGAGAACAGGGTAATAAGAAGACCAAAAACAGAAAATCTCATAGGTTAAGATAGAGACAGCTAAGCTAAGGATAGAAACAGAAGAAAGAAAACAAACAAACAAATAAAAAAGTTGAAAGAAAAAATCAAGCAATGCAAAAACATCTCTTTTTGTCTCAAAATTAGAATGATGCCCATGCCAGTTTCTGAGCAATGGATACTTTTCTCCACCAGAATTATTCCCTTAGAGTTTTATTGTTGAGCAGACTGTTGGAGATTGCTTAAATAGTTTGGCAGCATGGATGATTAAGTTCCTAGACCTGCTCTATGACCATATTCAACATCTTGGTGCATGAGCTTATGAGTTGTATCACAAGAAAATCTTTTTTCTTTGATAAGAAAATCTTTTTCTTATCAAAGAAAAAGATAAATATGACGTAGTGAACAATCAGCAATTCTCACACTGGGGACTTTTGGTTTTATTTTTCTCTTGTCTTACAGATATGAACATATACATCTTAAGAAAAATTTTAGTTATCTATTAAGTGTTCCTTTTTTTTTTTTCTTTTTTCTTTTTTCTTTTTTCCCAATGGGGTACCTTTATTTCTTTTTAAATTCAGAAACCAGAACATTTGTTATCTAACATTTTATTTTGATGATTTTAAATTAGAGGGAAAAAAAAAAAAAAAAAGTTAGGTACTTGCATTTTACCAAAATGTAATAATAATATTTCACTACATAATAATATTTCACTACAAATTGTTGGGTGTTATAATAGGTTCTAAGTTTTATCACGGGGCTCAATTCACTTTAAGCTATTGCTGGAAAGGGACTTTTATTACAGGATGGTCACATCCCTTACTTTGTAAACAAATTGACTTTCTTCCTTTCTTCTGTTTAGTTTGGCAGAGTAATTGTCTGTTGCTGTCTTGCAGCAGTTCTCCTGGTTGCAAAGCCTTGTTGCACTATTTTAAATAAAATTGGTGGACTGACCTTTTTGTCTATGCCCACGTCTTTATTTCCTTTTAAATTGAGAGTGAACTCTCACATAAGTAACAGTAATCAAGGAGCAGAGTTTTATTTATTAGCATTGATTCTACAAATCACCTGGTGCAGCAAACAAACTCTATAGGCAATACAATAATTTAATAATTCTATTGAATTGTAGAGTCTGTCTCCTAACTCTTGTCGGTGGTACAAGGAAAAGTGAGACAAAACAATGAGCAGCAATCACTGCTCTTCACCCCTTTGCTCCTTTATGGCTCACCACACAATAATGTAATTTACCACAAGCAGGGAGATCCTCAGGAAACCCTTTACAGAACAGGATCTGGCCTTAGGCATTTACCTTACCTTTTTTTTTTTTTTTTTTTTTTCTTTTTTTGAGCACTTGTTTATCAAGAAAAAAACTTGTATTTTCCCTTCCCTATCCCCTACACCAAAGTGACAGGATGGCACACTAATCATAGCACTACTCTCACTTCTTAGGCTGTGAAGTAAATTATAACAGAGACATTGGAAATCTGGTGTTAGGGCCGTTACGGTTTAAGATTGGTTCTAATCCTCATTTGCTTCTTTTACAGGACATTGATCTATTGATTTGTATGTCATGTTCTATAGAACAAGAAGTTGGCCTCCTTAAATGTCTCCTTAGTCAGCTGAGAAAGATGAAATTATCCCAGAGGTTATTCAAGGTTCAAAAAAGGAAAGGATATATAAGGTATATAAGGTATATAACTATATAAGGTATAGCTTGATGGGACCAGAAGTACACATAAGTTCCAAAATTAACACTGAAAGACACCTCAATTGCATTCTTCAGACAGAGGAAGAAAAAAAAAAAAAAAAAAAAAAAGTATTTCTGAAACATTAAACTGAGAGTATAGAAATATTTCTTATAAGACAAACTGGTGAAATATAAAAGGCATCTCATCCACTTAAGTAAGAAAAAGAGATGCAAGGAAAAATTTCCTCAAACATTAAAACTCAAATAAAAAAAAAAAAAAATTGTCCTGTGCCTACAGCTCTGTATGTCACTGAAGAGATGTAGGGACCATACAATTGGTCCAGCTGATGTTTGTAGTAAGACTGGAAAGATACCTGGAGGGTTTCAGAAAAGCTTTTTTTTCGTAGGTGGTAACTTCAAAAAGCATCATTGTGGTGCAATGTTTTCAGCCCTTTGACTATGAGGCAGACAACATATTGAATATCCATCTGCCAACCTCACTTTGACAAGCTGTGTATGAGTTCTTAGTGGCAAGATATATGCAGGATATCCGATATTACACTGGATCCTGACAGGCTGGATTGGATTAAAACAGGCACTTCAACACTCATTAGAAAGAAACACTTCAAAAGAATGCTCCTGTATGTTTCCTGTGCAAGAGAGATATTCTAGATAATGGGGCAAGAAAAGTAGGATACGTAAACACATGGCAGTACGTATGATAATCATAACTAAATCTGAATAGCATTACTGGTAGATGAAGGGAAGACAGTGGATATAATATTTCTGGATTTTAGTAAGGTCTTTGATACTGTCCCTCACACTGTCCTTCCAGACAATTTGTCCTACTGTGAGATCACCAGGCATGTACTATGCTCACAGATGAACTGGCTGAACAGTAGAACTCAAAGGGTCACAGTGAACAGGCCTACATCTGGCTGGCAGCCACTCACTAGTGGTGTTCCCTAGGCCTCTTCCAGGGGCCAGTCCTGTTCAACATTTTTATCAATGATCTGGATGCAGGAGTTGAATGCATCTTTAGCAAGGTTGCTGATGATACTAAACTGAGATGTGCTGTTGACTCTCTAGATGAATGAGAGGCCTTGCAAAAGGATTAGACACACGGGAGCATTGGGCATTCATCAACAGCATTAAGTTCAACATAGGTAACTGTTGGGTTCTGCACCTGAAATGGAATAACACCAGACACAGGCCCAGACTGGGAGTTGAGTGGATGGAGAGCAGCCCTGAAGGAAGGGCCCTGGGGGTACTGGCTGACAGCAGGCTCAACGTGACCCTGGAAGCCAAGAGGGTAAAACTCTGGTTTGCATTAAACACATCATAGCCAGTCAGTGAAAAGAGGTGATTTTCACAATATGTTTAGCATTGGTGCAGCCTCATTTTGAATATTGTGTGTAGTTTTGCACTTGACAATATAAAAAGGATATAAACTTACTTGAAAGCATCCAGAGAAGGGCAACAAAGCTGGTGTGAGACCTAGAAAGCATATCCTACTTAGTAGAGTCTGAGGACACGTTGAGTCCAGCTTGGAGAAAAGAAGGCTGAGAGTGACCTCATTGCTCTCTACAACTTCCTGAGGAGGGGCAGTGGAGAGGGAGGTGCTGATCTCTTCTCTCTGGTAACCAATGACAGAACACACGTGAATGGCACAAAGATGTGCCAGGGGAGGTTCTGGCAAAATCAGGGAAGATTTTTTTTTTCCATGAGGGTATTCAAACACAGGAACAGGTTTGCTAGGGAGGTGGTTTGTGCCCCTTACCTGTCAGTGTTCAAGAGACATTTGGATAACATTCTCAATAACATGCTTTAACTCTTGGTTAACCCTGAAGTGGTCAGACAGTTCAACTCAATGATCTCTGTAGGTCCCTTCCAACTGAATTATGCTAGGGAAAAACAAACAAACAAGCAAAAACAAAACAAACAAACAAAAACAACCATCAGATCTGATTCAATCTGATTAAGAACAATGAAAGTGCCAAATATGAACCTGCTATGAAGAACCAGAAACTGCACTAGAACTGGTGAATATTTTATTTAGCTGAAGATCAGAGTTGGTAGAATCCGCAGTGTTTCTGTAAAAGAGATATTATCAAGAGACAAAAGTGAATGTTACATTTAGGTGTCCTTAACCCTGAAAACAGAAGTGATGTACATCAAAGAAGAGAAATAACATGGAGTAGAATTCCTTTCAATTTCACAGCAGGTTTTTTTTGTTTGTTTGTTTTGTTTTTAAAAAGGCATTGCATGGATCAGGAATATGTTATAGAAAGTAATAATAATAATAATAAAGATTTATTTATTATTTCTGCCTAATATCAGTGTTGTAGTCAGTACATTATGGTTGCACTGACCATAACCAAAATTACATACTAAACAGTTACAGAGTCCTTTGGACAATCTTTTTGCCTTTTGACTAGGCTGGCAGAAAGATTTGAAGGAACAGAGACACTTCTTACTACAACATTTATCTGTCTGTAGAAATGAACTTGGACAACTTGTGAAGGGAAAAGCAAAATTTAGAATAATACGTATTTTTTAAAATGTAATATTTGAAATGCTGGTATGGGACCCTTTTCTCTTTCCTATGAGAGATTTTTGAAACCAGAAGAAGAGTTGACTATGAAGAGTTGTTTTGGTTCTGAAAGAGAATAAAAGCACATATTCTAAAATAGATTCTGAAGATTAGAAAATGATGACCATGGTACTATGGAAAAGACAGAGGAAAGAAAATTTGCTCACTGAACACATGACAAACACATGCAAATTAGAAATATTCAGATTTGTTTTTGTAAAGTCCCAGAGAGAGAACCACAAGAAATTTGAGTTATCATTCATGATGTGTCTTGCAAAACCTAGCAACAGGTTTTGTAGCTGGGTTACAAAAAAGGCAAGCACAGTCATCAAAACATACCATGATTCTGTCTGTGGTGGCAAGAAGAAATATTCCTCCCTATTATGGGACAAGACCCAAAGAAGACTGCAGAGGATCTGCAGCTGGGAAAAAAATAGCTCCTTACCCCTACAGAAGATAGAGATGGGGAAAAATCTGTGGAAAAAGCAGATGGATCCAGACTCTTCAGAAAGGGACATGATATGAGGATTAGAGACAAATAAGCTGAAACAAGAGAAGTTCAAATTTGATATAAGGAAAAACTTTTCATCTTTTCCATTTACTATTTATTTATTTATTTTTGACAAGACTGTCAGACAGTGGAACAAGTTGCCCAGAGAGACTGTACAGTCTTCATCCATGGGGCTTTCAATATAAAGCAAAAAAATATCTGCTCTGAGCTTATGTCTGATAACAGGAGGTTGAACTAGAGACTCCTCAGTCTCTTTCAAGCTGGATTAAACTGTGATTAACTGATTCTGGGACTGTGATATGTCTTCATACAGAAGTACTAATGATGGTATTTATATATATATTTTTATATATATATTCTTTACTGAAATAAATTACTTGATTAATGCAGAGTCAGTAGTTTATATATTCTTGCAACGATGCGCTCAGCTGAGGTACAGAAAGCAAAACATTTTTGAAAAGTTTTCCTAATTAAAGCCTATTCTATATATGGTTTCCTTTACCAGGAACAGTATAAACCAAAGTGATGGGAGAGACTTTGCTCAGGTAGTTTAACTCACCATGACCTGTTTGACACTAGCAAAACAGTGGATAGCAATGTCTTGGTCCCAAAGGATCTGCTGATGTAAAATCAGTCAAATCCTCTGCCATGCTCTGAATGCCATGATAAATGCAGTAAATGAGAGGAAAATATAATGAGGAATTCTTTGGCAAAGCTTAGCAAAGATGTTATGTCATCATTATACTTCCTGCATTCTGAAATCACAGTTGTCTGTCTTCTACAGCTGCAATATCTTCTGGATTAGATAAAGAAAACTATAGACTATTCTGAAATAGCCTTCAGATTTTGTGACATACCTTATTCCCTATCCTATTTCCTTAGTTAACAGAAGTACAGCTAGGGGAAGAGACATTTTTCTGGACAATTTGTCATTCTGGAAACATCAGGTTTGTGCCAGCTGAAATACCTGGCTAGAAATGTAACAGTAAAGCTGAAAGACAAGTTTTAACCATGGAGTAAAAGAAATAAAAGAGTAGGAAAATAAAAGGAAGGAATGAAAAAGGAGATCACAGGGAACTTGTGGGACTAAGGAAAAAGGGAAAATAATTTAAAAGGAGGAAAGGGGGGAGTATACACAGTGAGTGATAGAGCTAAGTGCCGCCAAATAAATAACAAATTACAATTCCAGTTGGGTCCACAGAGCTTCCTGTATTGCACATGTGCAGAAAATGAGCATGACAGCAGGTATTTCTACTCTATGTAATTACTGTTTTAAGCCTAGAGCATTATTATACAAAGGATAGAAGTTAAAAAATGCTCAAGCTAGCATTTTAGAAAACTTTTTTAAGACACATTTCTAAGCAGTGCCACTAACCTGAGGGCAAGCTAAGTAATGCCAGACCAAAGTTGGCTTTTGATTCACTGCTGACTTAAATATGGTAAAGTAACATATTGAATGCAATCTAAAATATGGCCAGCCACAAGCATGGGTTAAATTAATCTGGTTCAGCTAAAATGTAGTGCATGAAATAAGAGCCAGCCTAGTCAGTGTATAAAAATAAATTATAAACTTTTATGACTTAAAATTACTGGACCTGAATATAACTCAAATGAGGAACCTCCAAGAGATTTTTCCTGCTCTGAGAAAAGTGACAGAAGCATGATGTTTGGGCTTTAGCTGCATTCTTCCTCCTGTTGTTTTTAAAATGCAGAGACCTTAACTCACAGATATTACTTTCTGACTGACAGTGAAGAAGATAGGTGAGGTATCCATTCTCCTCCCCCAGCATCATTTATATTCATGTGTTGTTAGAGCCTCAGATCTCTCAGAGCAGGGATCTTCTATGCCGTGTTGCAAAGTGCTACACACAACACTGGTCCATATTTGTGATATATGGCACATTTGCCTTACATGCAAGTACACCACTGGTACCAGTGAGCATGGCTGAAACATACCATCTTGAAGGAGTTCCAAACAAGGCCAGAAAGCCTTGTTCACCCATGGGTAGCTAAACCACTGTTTAATGCCTACATTAAGAAACAAAGAGAGCAGAGGGTAGAAAAGTAGTGTTTATTATTCCAGAGAGAGTAAGAGAGGATAAAGTATTTAAGACTTTTATTTATTTATTTTTTTTTTTAATGCAGATATTTTTGTGATAAGGTTTGGGGATGGTATTATTTATGAGGACAATTATTTATAAGGGCAAAAGGATAATTTCACATAAAGGTTGAACTTCAGAATACCAAGCAACAGGCTATGAGAAAAGAGAGCCTGAAATGAAAACCAGTTGTTCCATGAACTCCAATATTACAGTGCTCCAAAATGAACTGAGATGCACCAATTGGCATATCATCAAAACTGGGAATAACATAAAACTGCCCACCCTTGAAGCATGATATAAGGAAATTTTGCACTTATGGAATACTGAATATATTCCAACAACAACAAAAAAAATGTCAGGCAGCATTTCTCCATCTAGCTTCCATGCTCAGAATATTAATGGAAAGTGGAACATTAGCAAAAACTCTGGTTGGATACTTTGTTGCTGAAGCAATTGAAGATTAATCATCTTTCTAATCAGAAGAAGATTGAGGACTAAGGAGTTATCACCAAACAACTTACTTGCGTAAATTACTAAAAGCACCTAATTAAATTGATATAGTGGCTTACCAGGATGTAAACTTTAAAGTCTGAAATCCTGTAAACATCACAAAGGTGTTTACCTATTATTCATGATTCATTTTTTCTGTTGGTAGAATGGATAACAATAACTTTCTGATAGCACCATAAAAATTACTTTAAAGAGTAGCGTAGCCACATAAAGACCTTTTTCTTTCCCCCTTCACATCATAAATTGCTAGATAAGACACAGGGATTTTTATTAGATATGAAACAGTAAACTAAAAGCAATATTTACAGCATTGTACATCTTCTAAAAAAAAACATGCCTTGATCTTTCTGAAGCTTTGTAATGCAGTTATTATTGTTTAAGAAATAATTGCTTCTTCTTCAAAGTTTGCTCAGTTCCATTAAAAATAAGGAAAAAAAAAAAAAAAAAAAAAAAAAGTAGAACATGGTTAAGACCCTAGATGTGAATTCATCTCACATACTTTATTCTCTTCACTGAGCTTCCTTTGTAGAAAACCTATGATGGCTTTCTCTGCTGCTAATGGAGAGTGGCTGGTTCCAGACTGCTCTTAGCCCAGTGGAAAATGACTTAGGGAGTTAGGATTGTATCTCAGGCCTTGCAGTGAGCATGTAAATTTGTTTTAGGTCTTTGCTTATATCTTTTCTGGACATCCTAGTTAGGGAATCTTAGGTTAGATGACAATACTTCCTATCTTGCTTTGAGGAGAAAAATTGCATTACTTTTGTAGCCAAAGCAGATGTCTGGGACATGTAGAAATTGTTAAGTGCACTAATCAGGATATAATTAACATTACTTTGCTTTGAACTTCAAGATAAATTTACTAAAACTGTGTAACTAAAAGCAGTATACAAGTATTTTATAGCATTGTGGTGGCATTGACTGACACAATATATAAATATTTTACATAATTATTTAAGCAGAATACTAATCAAAAGGGCAAAGAAAGATGAATGTAGCTGCTGTCTCTGGTAGGAGACACCCAATTGATGAAAATTTGTTAGACAAAGGACAAGAAAGTGCTCAAGTAATTGCAAACAGAACATTCTGACCAATACAGGGAAGACAGCTGGAACAAGATAAGCACTAACAGGAGCAGAAGAAGCAGATGAGACTACTCCTTCTGGGAGGTGGGCAATAACATGAAGCATCAGTAGAAGAAAGCAGATAAGCCTGACTAAGTTCTGACTTGTCTCATCAGTAATGTCTGAATCTTGATCTCAGCTACCAAGATCATCAGGGGCCATCAGCATGAACTATATGGCTATAGTATTGTGCATTCATCTGTAACTCATCTGGTTATAAGTGCTAAAGACAGATAGTTTTGTAAATATAGTGCTAATGATTAATAAAGTGTAAAGACTAACAATTAGTGTGTGTGCTGTTAATGAATGAATTAATTCAGCAAGGCTTTGATTTAAACTGGACTGATTAATCCATTTTCTAAGAACTTCCATCACAGACATCTCTGATTCCTCAACTGATACATATTTATATACATGCACTGCAGCACTCTCTTTCCTTGTCTTTCACTACTATCAGGTCTCCATTACTTCTCATTGCCATCCTATGCAGTCAAAGATATGACAACACTGTTTGCAAGCTCTCTCTGTTGATGTTGATTTTCATCCATATTTAACCAATCAGAGATAAATGGTTCCTTTTATCTGCAGCCAGACAAGTATAACTGGAGTCTGAGAATTTCACACATAGAATATTAGTGAAGAACAAGATTGGTGCTTTTAGCTAGCATGTTTGACTAGATTCCAATTAAACTACTACTACTGCTGCTGCTGCTACTACTACAACAAGAATATCTACCCTAACAGTGGAGACTCACAGAGGGTTATTTTTGAATAATAATAATAATAATCCTATTAATAAAAAGAAAAATAACAATCACTGGCTGTGATATGTCTCGGGCTGATAGTACATCCCCTACAGGAAATTGCACATGGTCAGTTTTTACAACTGGATTTGAAAACACATTGGACAAAATATTCCAGAAAAAAAAAAAAAAAAAAAAAAAAAAAAAATGTTTTTGGGAGAACGGCTCAGTAGGTCTATTCCATTCCTACCTTGTAAAATACTGGATTAGAGTAAAGTTTGTCTATTTCATTCTGATTTCTTTAATTCTGTAAAGCTGATTCTTGAGTTTCACAGTTTGAAAGAGTGTCATCTTTAGTTATAGAGATGGGTTCTAATGTTGTTTTATCATTGTAGAAATTTCCACTTAGGTTAAACTAACATGAGACAAGTGAGCATTTGTTCTATATACTTTATGATTTGCTGCTGGGAAATGGTGAGAGCAATATTTACTGTGCTTTCCTACACTGAAGGAGGAAAAGGACACACAGGCCTATTGACAAGTCAATTTGTTTGTTTGTTTGTTTGTTTGTTTTTCCCACGGAGAGCCAAATAGCTATGATTGTAAACAAAATCTGGGCCTGTGTTTTACATCTTGTGGGTATGGCTTTTTTCCATCTCTGTGTATGACTTTTTATCTATTTATTTATTTATTTATTTATTTTGGAGGGGGGAAAGGGTGTATAAAATGTGGTAGAATTGAAGGAAAAGATAAGAGTCTAAGAACACAGACAAGGGAAGAGCTCTCTGGATGTACATTTATTTTGGGATGGGAAAGACCAAAATAAAGTCCAAGAAGAACAACTTTATGCTCCAGTCTAATAGATCAGTACCTCTCTGGATCATTAACTCCATTCAATAAATAAATAAATAAATAAATAAATAAGTCTGCAGTAGTTTCATGCTGTTCTGTTTGTGACCTTGCACTCTGGTAGAGCTAATTGTCACCATGATGTTTCAAATCAAACTCAAAAGAAACTGTTAAAATAAACCTGAGAAAACTTGAGAAAGCAAGGGCTATGCCTTGGAGGTGGAGTTTTTTGTTGTTGTTGTTGTTTGTTTTGTTTTGTATTTTTGGAGGGGTGGGGGGGACATTACCTTAAACTGCATTATTTTCAATCCAGAGAAAGTGAATTCTGTATAGACTGACATAATTTAATTTGGGGTTTGCTTAAAAGGGATGAAAAATGATGAAAGTAGCATAAAATGTACATGGAACTAAGATGAAAACTGATCTGCTTTTCAAGTTTTCCACATAAGGGAAGGAAATAGTTTGATTTGTATTATTTTGCTATGATGGTGTTATAATTAATGAATCCCTACCAATGCAAATAAGGACATATCTGAGTAGGGAGGTAATTCCACTTCTCATGCCATGCTGGTATTCCATAAATGCACACACAAAACCAAAAAAAACTCAACCAAACAAACACAAAATGGTCTCATCTTTGATTACAATATTCCAGGATGCAAGGGAATAGACAGCGCAGCAAAGAAGGAAACAAGATGTAGCTTTTTAAAAAACACTTTTAAATTACCTGCAACTAGTCTAACATTATAACAGAGTTTGAACAAATTCTCTCACATTTGAAAATATACTGGGAAATGTATACATCTGATCTTCAGTGAGATTTTCTTTCCTGGTCTTGCTTGAAAACAAAAACAGCTAAATACTGTTTACAGTATTTAGAAACCAGTTTATCATTTATTTTTTCAATAGAATGACTGCAGATTCTCTGCCCCCCCCCCCCCCCCCCCCCAAAAAAAAAAAAAAAGACTGTTTATTTTATTTTTTTATGATGATCTGTTACCCAAAGAAACAAAGCGGCATTCTGTTGACACCATATGGTGGCTGAAAAATGGATTCCATAGTATTCTATTTGTTAGAGTATCTTCTGAGTTTTTGTATCCATAATTTATGTTGGGGCCTTATCTGATTGCCAAAATATTCAAACAGCTTTCTCTTTGCAGGGTAGCTTGCGTGGGGGGAAGAAGGTTTTGAAAACAGCAGGACCCAAACAATCTCCTACTGCTCAGAGGAGAAATCATTTCCAAGCTTCTGTCCTTCTGGCTGCTTTCATTGTAATAATAATTTACATCCTGTGCAAAGAGACTGTTTGCATTCAGAAGAAATCTGAGAAAATAAATAAAAAGAAGGGGGGAGGGGGAGTAGTTATGATCCTGCATGCTAATGCAAGAATTTGTGAATATTAAGCATCAGTTAAAAGTTGCATTGACTACTAGGTTCTGACTAAGTAGATAGCTAAGGCTTTCATATCTTAATGGGAACTGATATGCAGAGGTTATTGAACAGTATAGTTTCCAAGTGATTGCCTCTGCATCTGGCTTTCATAGAGAGATCTAGAGTGGTAATAGATAAGCTAAAATAATTAAGGCATATTTCTCCTGGTGTCTACTTTGTTATTATTCACTTTTAAAGAGGTCTTATTATAGGCAAAGATTTAAGTGTGACTGTGTGATTTACAAACAGATAATTCATAGGTTCTTAATATGCTATATGAGGTAACTTGCATTATGTAGCAGGGTAGGTCTTTTATAAGCAGCCGGGGTCCCAGAATCACATTAAATTACTGGGCCTGAGGGACAACATCCCTCCTTTCTCACCTCCCTCTTCTCCAATCTATCACAGCTTAGTGCTTGCTGCTGTTTGACCAGTTCTGCTTCCCTCTTGCCTCTGGGATGTTGGCAGTAGCACATACGATGATGAATGACCTCCTGAGTGTTGGGGAAACTAAGAAGACCAGCTGCAGCTGAGTTATTAATACTTAACAGAATAGGATTACAGGAACATAAGCCCACCCATTGTGGGGATCTTCTTAAGAATTAGATTAGACCTATTTGACATGGAGATGTCCTGGTCTCAGAAGCTTATTTGTCCTCAGTAGTCAAATGGAGATATACAGAGGGTCTATTATCAGTCCTCAGCTTTGGAAAGCATTCCTTCCTTCTCAACTCTCCAACCATCCTGGGCACACATCTGAGTTACTCCAGCTGCTATCTGTAGAAGTAATTTAGCCAGTAGGAAACTTGGATCCCATGAAAATTATAGTTTTTGTAAAGAAATAAAATGGAAGCCCAATATTCTAACATTACATCTGCAAAATGATGCTGACAACTTTGCTTATTCTGAAGGCATACCATTTTAGAAAATGGGTTCACCCTAACAGTGAGTTAGTGAAGTGAATACTTATTTCTTATGAGAATCTGATTAATGTTAGACACTTGAAAGTTTAGTCAGTGTTTAAATCTGGCATATTCTCCTCCAATACAAAAGAAAGAAAAATTATCTCAGATATAAAATGAAAATATAAAACTTGTGACCAAATTAACTTATATTTTTGTAGATGATACTAAAACATTATAATTTGTGGAAATCTTGAAATTCTAAAAGCAACTATATTTAATCTGAGAAAGAAAGCTAACTGTTACTGTAGTCAGTCCAAGAATATTTCATTAAAGTATTATTAGAATTGTTTCCACTTGTGACAGATATAGTACTAATAGATCTTAAAAGCAAAAACAAGATGGACTAAAGTTAAAGCAACAGAAACAATGGATCTACAAATTAATCTGTATCTTAAGTGAGATCTAACTCTAGAAAGATTTATTCTACCTTACAGATCACTTGCAAAACCTTTTACTTGTATGTAGAGTTTTTCTTTGTTTTTGTTTGTTTGTTTTGTTTGTTTGTTTGCTTGCTTTCTTGCTTTTCAGGACAGAACCATGTGATTATGTGATCTAGCTATACGCTTCTCCTACTTTGGTACCCATAACTTTCAAGGTCATATGTGTAAGTATTTAATTGCTATTGAAAGTGATGTGTGTTTGAGACAGAACTGTTCCTCTGCTCTCTACTCCTGAAAAATATGATTGCAGGTATTAAAGAACTGAGGAATTTAAGCATTCTTGATTAGGGATTATAGAGATGAGAATGACAATACCCATGCAGCCTAACAATTCATTGTGATCTCAGCATATTGATAGGGGAAGACTTATGACTGAATTTACAAACTGCATATGGGAATGCTGGTATTATAATTTGGAAATAGTTTAAGACTCTAGAGTGATGAAGAGAAGAGATGTCTGTTCCTAACTACATTTTTATTTTTATTTTTTTTACTACCAAGCTGTGAAGCATAGAAGGAGGGCCAAGATAACACTGATTTATTGTTTTATTAAAACATTGATTCATGCTTTTACAGTGCTTTGAAAGTGAAATGCTTCTATTAGGTCAGATGATATAGGTGTGGAGAAAAGACCTATTCTTCTGTCTACAAAGCCTTTTGTTCATTTGGCTCAGGGGATCTCATAGGCTGCTTCTCCCTTGGTTTGCAGATGTGTGCAACACCAGGCCCTGAGTTCCTTATTCCTTTGTCATCCAAACCTGTTAGCTGGGTTAACAATGGTGTTTGCCTCTCCAGCACATCGCTCTCCAGAAACATGCACGTGGGAAGCTGTAAAGGGAGATACATATTTTGGCTTTGCTTCTAAATGTAGTGATGACAACACTGAGAACAGAGTAGTGAATCAGTTAAGATGTTGTACAAGGTACTCCAGACCACAACACTCACACTATTCTTTCCAGCTACAACAACTTTATATCAAGGATTACATCGCCCTACAACACTTCACTTGGTTATGTCTGTAGACCATTATATCCAAAACAGCATGTTAGAAAATGTAAAGCATCTGCAAGTGCTACACTTTATTCTTGCTAGCAGATGACAATAAACAGTTTGATTCAGGGCAAATGGCACTGCTTAAAAGAAAAGACCTTGAGAAGATTATGACGGTATTTGACAATTAAATCCTGAGCAAAACTAAAGAGGATATCTATCATCAGGGGTGTCACTGGTAAAGCTGCACTATAATTAAAGTTCTGGTATTTTTTTTTTTTTTTTTTTCAAAGGGCTTGATTCTGCATTTCACAACAGTATTTTAATACCAAGATACTTGTCTTTAATCCAGTGAAGATACACCAATGTAATGAAGAATGATTTCCAATATTATTAATTTCTCTTATCTATTCCTGTTTGCCATCTGGGAAGATTAGGAAACAAAATGATAATTAATTTGTAATAAAGTTGATCCAGTATACAAAGATTTGCCTGCAATTTATTTTGTTATGTATTTTGAAAACAATCAGTTTAAGCCATTATTAAGAACTATAATTTGTATGTAAAAAAGTCTGTTACTTGGGAAATCCTGCCCCCTGACAGCAAAATTGTCATTTACTTCAGCAGAAGCATAGTTTCTGGCATTGTCTTAACTTTAAAATAGTTTTGCTTCATTATTTAAACAGAAATAAAATCTGTTCTGGAAAGACCAAACACTTCACCAGTGGGGAACACATGCTAAGGCCATCTTCTCCTTCTCTTAGGACAGAATTAATTTTATGGATTAAGGATATTTGAAGTTTGCCTAACATTTTCTGCTTAGATTTCACTTCAGGGTAATGCTGGACACAGCTCGAAACATTTATACACCACATAGTCTTCTCCAGAGTTGAGTGATGCTATAGACCCTGCACCAATCCTCAGCTAGAGATGAATGGAGTTTGCATTGCTCTATACATCTTTTATACTAGATTGAGTGCAAAAAATACTTGATGTACTGCAAGAGAACATGATTATAAAACATTTCTAGTTAAATGTTTCCATTTTAAAAAATTCATTCTTTGGATGAAATTCAAGTACATGTCCAAGCTTTAGGTAAGTATCCAAACCACCAAACTCATCTGTCACTCTGGCAAGCTATTATGGCTTCAAAAATAAATAAACTACATTATAAGTATTAGTGTTTGTAGCAGAATGCTATACACACTAGATTTGACAACATGTTTAATATGTTTTTCTTTGTAAAAAAGGTAAATATTATTATCTGCCATTACACAGAGACCAGAACAGTACCAGTGACTTGTACATAGAAATGTAATATGAACACACACTGATGTGCAGGTATAAACATATAAACTGAGTCCATCTACTTCTCTAAATAGAAGGGGAAGGATTACCTCTATAACTTAAGATGTGATTTTCTTCACCATCATAAGAATTACCCTTTTCTTTTTCAATCTCAATGCTTCTGTCCTTTAGTTTGTGAATGCAGAATCAATGTGCTCTTTGGACTGTGCACCAAAAGCCAGACTCATAAAAATTTAGAACTGTTATTCAGGCGCCTAACCTCAAGGTTTAAATACACCAATCATTTCCCATACTCAATAGAGAGAGATGCAAGGAGGCAATTTCACCGATCTAAAGTTTATTCCAATTAATACGGAAAAAAAAAAAAAAAAAAAAAAGAAAAGAAAAGAAACAGGAAGCGATGCAAAAAAAAGATGTGTTGATTTGGAGAGAACAATCTTGGCAGTTTTCTGAATTTCTGTGTGTGAATCAGGACTAAGAAGTAGAGTGTCACACAAAATACGTGGTTTAATTGATATCCACTAGAGGACAGATGCATCTCTTTTATGTGAACTGTTTTTCTTTCACTACTCTACATACACTCTGTAAGGTTTCTACCTTCAGTGTCTCTTCAGTGGCTATCTTTTGGGGTAGGGGAGGAATGGGGGTTACAAATATAACCTTTGTTAATGATTTAGCTTATTGCCAATAATTTTGTGTTGCTGTTGCCTTTTCCTTATCTGCTTTTCACACATTTCCTTCATTGATATTCCTGCATCATTCTGAGTCGTTTTTCTTTTATTTATTCTTTAGGAAGCTCTTTAAAGTCTCTGATTTCTTTAATCACAGTTGCAATATCTCCTGCAACCACAGGAGTCAGAAGCCATTTCTCTTCCTAGCATTTTTCTTGTTTAGTTTGATTCAAAGAATCACAGAATCATAGAATGAGCTGGGTTGGAACGACCTTCAAGATCTTCTAATTCCAACCCCCCTGTCATGGGTAGGGACAACTTTTACTAGACGAGGTTGCTCAAAGCCCCATCCAACCTGGCCTTGAACACCTCCAGGCATGGGGTATCCACAGCTTATCTGGGCAACCTGTTCCTGTGCCTCACTGCCTTCAGAGTAAAGAATTTCTTCCAAATATCGAATCTAAATCTACCCTTTTTAAGCTTAAAGCCATTAGTCCTTGTCCTATCACTACACCTCCTGACAAACACTTCCCAGCTTTTCTGTAGCTCACCTTTAGATACTGGAAGGCTGCTCCTTCTTGTTACCATTGATGTCCCTGGCAAAATTTAATTTGAGTAGGGCTCTGGCTGTCCTTTGGCTTTTCTTTTTCTTTTGGATTCTTATTCCACTATTCTTCATTTTGCGCATATGCAGGTTGGTAGCCTAGACCTTTGTCATACCTAAAATTTAACTTCTTTGTAGTATTGTCAAGTATTCCATACCCCGATATCAGTTTTCAATGGTGTAGAACTGAATGTCGGTACTGCATGAAGAAATGGGGGACAGGATTCTCCATTTATATATATATATATATATATAAATTAGCTTAAAAAAAAAAAATATGTGGTGGGCACATCTTCATCTGGTTAACAAACTCCCTTGAAGACAGTAGAATCTCCTGAGGTTACACTTGGTGAACATATGGTTTCAGGTCTGCACATACTCTACCAAGGACAGAGGCCAAAAAGGTGTTAAAGACTATGTGATCTTCCCCATGATTCCAAAATAAAATGTGTTGGAGAAGAGTCACAAAAACTGCAACATCTTTCCGACTGGGAATCCCATTTTGTTGCATGGGGAGTGTTCATAGAATCACAGAATCATAGAATCATCTAGGTTGGAAGAGACCTCCAAGATCACCTAGTCCAACCTCTGACCTAACACTAAAAAGTCCTCCGCTAAACCATATCACTAAGCTAGACTGTTGATGTCACTCCTCTTGTCAGAGAAACAGTGGAAAAAAAATCAGAAAAAATGCACTGCCAGTTTCAGATCTGTGATCCAGGGATAGTATTTAAAACTGATCTCTCAAGCCATAACTACATATACAAATACCATGCTTATTATGATTAGAATCATAGCAATATGAAAATAGATGCTGGGGTTTTATTTCCAAAAGGAATAGATTGTCATTTGCTTTCTGGTTTGGTTTAAGTCAAACCCTTACAGCTACATAACACAGGCTGTATTCAGTTTCACTTTCCTTTAGAGTCTGCTAGTCATGATGAATTTGTTTTCTACCTCATCATTCTAACTTGAGAGCAACATCAAATAGTTTAAAGACAAAACCAGTCTATTTAAAAGAATGTGAACTACTACACAAGTATGAAAACATAGTGATATGCGAATAGAAATAGTCATAAATATACATTGCAAATTTTGAACCTAATCATAACAGAAGGGTAATCAAAATATATCCTCTGAATTAAAAGTAAATATAATTATTGTATTTAAAAAAAAATAAAAATCTGAGATGCCATATATGTTGACCATGTAATAATGGACAGTAAAACTGGGGAATAACTCATTATCCATTAGATGGCCAAATCTCCATGTTACTAAGTTGCTTTAGAAGACTACTTTTTAATGATGTATTTAAGATCTAGAATAAACACAGTTTTATTCCTTTTAATCACCATGCAATGTCTGGCATTGATTGTCAGTATAAAGATATGTCAGGCCTCAGGCCATCCTTACACATCAGTCACCACGCATTCTGCTGAAGACATCAGTCATGAAACATTAACTTCTTAAGACAAAAATCAAACTTCACAGGCATCATAGCAGATGTGTGAACAAAGAAAATCAACAGTTGAGTTTGTTAAGGGAAAGCTATATGAATACATACAGAGTACTGCCTCATTCTCTTATTTTCTTTGATTATCCTTCTCCTTCCTACCCTCATATCCAGTCGTCTCTTTGGATGTGATCCTTGGAAGTTATATACACTAAAAGCATTTTTAGGTGAGAAATACCTTTCACTGGACGAAGCCATATAATTTCTGATCACCATAAAATGAAATACATTGTATTCCATTAAATCAGACTCAAGGGAAGGCTGCAGAATACCCCTTTCTTTGGCTATTACTCCAGTGAGAACATGAACCAGTGAGACTTTTTAGGTGAATTCACAGGGTGAATTCCTCATACTGAAAGATCCTTCCATCTCAGGTTATCCGCTGCAGGTTACATTTGTTCCCTGGAGGCCTACACCAAAAGTAAAGTCATCGTTCTTTACTAGAGCCATCCCCCTTACACACAAGAAAAGCTCTCCCTATCTTTCCAGCTTCCAGACACTAATAATACCTGTGTTAATATGCAGTGTCACCATAGGTGATCTGTCTAAATTTTGGTCTGGATTAAAGAAGAAAGGAGTAGATTGATGACTCTACTACTATCCTATTGATTTCAGCTGAAGTTGGTTGAGCTTGTTGCAATTCAGTATCAGACATGAATAGTGTACCAGAGCCTTTCAAATATACCTTCAGTGTTGGTATACTTGTCTTATTCCAGGAGCTGTATAATAAAAATAAATTTCAAATACAAATATTTAATTCAAACATACATCAGCTTTGCAGCTAAAGATTTGGATGTTCTTCTGAAATTTAGGTATTTAAATCACTCTGGGAGTCTTGTGATGGGAGGTGTTAAGAGATTTCCAGCACAGATGTTTTCAATGCTAGAAGAAGAGTATTTCTGTCATTTTTGGTGGCATGTCAATAATAGTAATAATAACAACAACAACAACAATAAAAACAAGTCATTTAGGAAAAAAAGTAAGTATTATGTGGATATTTTGACATCTCTGATGAACATCCTTTTGAATTCAGATCCAGCAGTGGACAGATTCCTACTTCCTTTAATGTATCTATGGGAAAACAAAAATCTTGGACATTATGGAAACAATGGGTTAAAAGAGCAATATTTGGACATCTGGTGGGGATACTTTTCTTTTTCTTTTCTTTTCTTTTCTTTTCTTTTCTTTTCTTTTCTTTTCTT
>NC_048895.1:110157072-110211192 GCF_011077185.1 Oxyura jamaicensis | reverse complement strand
TTCTTTTCTTTTCTTTTCTTTTCTTTTCTTTTCTTTTCTTTTCTTTTTTTTTCAGGACAAACTCGGTATCCCTTTTGGAACTGGCTTTGAAAGTATTGATATTAATTTAGCACAGGTGCTATTTGTCTGTTTCCTAAAGTGTTTACATTTACAAACAAATAGATCTTGAAACGTAGATATAAAGTCAGGTCTGATAGACAAACAGAATAGATAGATGATGATCAGAAATGGCTGGAATATTGGAATGTCCTACATCTATCTGGCTTGCAGGTTCTCTGCCTTCATGTTCTCTTTCCACATGTAAATTTTTGTTATGTTTTAGCAGATATATGGAACTTCCCTTTTTCTCCTGAACTTTTCACATCTTAAATCACTGATGACATGGTTGGACTTGATGATCTTAGAGGTCTTTTCCAGCCTAAGTGACTCTATTATTCTTTGATTAATAGTTTTTAGTGAAGTTTGTATATAAACAGAAAATGGAGCCTGAGGAAACTTTGATTTCATAAATATCTTTGCAGGACAGAAGTTGGCTCAAAATATCCCCATGTATTAATACTGTCTGAGTTCTATATATGTATCTTTAAGGAGAACTATTGAAATGTTTCTCACTTCAAAATATATGGCTATATATTAGGGACCAAAGAGATCCCAACAGTGACAGATTTTGTGGTGTATAGAAATATCTAAGCAATATAGACCAAACCAAAACAGTAAATCAATATTTGAACTGTGGTTAAATCCCTCATTCTTCTATTTAAGGGAAAGGCATTTACAAAAGAAATAAATTAATAATAGTATTGTCCTGCACTGACATCTCAGATTCATTATTCTTCCAGTTTTATAAAGGTTAGTTGTAGAGTTGACTCTCAGGCTGACTTCTGCTTCATGTGTTGGAAAAACACAAGCTTTCCCACAAACTCATCATTAGCCAGAGAGTATAACTGATAGTGTTGTCCTTTTCTTACTGTTTTGGTGGTATTCATAGATTAAGTATGCTAGAAAGGAAATTATCCATCAATCTCTCGTCCCTGCTTCCTGTAAATCAGGCTCTGATGTTATAAGCACACTTCTACAGAACCACTCGCATTGTCCATGAAAACTTTTTTTGCTGTATCTGTGTTTGTGTATTTACACTTTGTGACTCCAAAACTGTCAATCTCACACCATTCTCAAGTGTCAGTCTCACTTCAGTGCCAGGTAATTTTATGGAGAAGATTATTCTGGGAGTTACTGAAAAACACCCGAAGGACATTGGTCAGAGCCAACATGGGTTCACAAGGGGGAAGGTCATGTTTAACAAACTTGGTTTCATTTTACGACATGATCATCCATCTTGTTCACCATAGGAAGCCAGCTGATGTAAACTTTCTGAATTTCAGTAGAGCCTTCAATACTGTCTCTCACAGTATCCTTCTGGACAAGATCACCAGCATACAGTTAGATTAAAAGTATAATAAGACAGATGAACAGGCCCAAAGGGCTCTTATAAATGAGGTTACATTGGGATGGTGACCTGTCACTAGTGGGGTTCCCAGGACTCCATTTTAGGAGCAGTCCTCCTCAATGTTTTCATAAACAATTTGCCTGTAGGAATTGAAGAGTTTTTGAGCAAGTTTGCAGATGATACAAAATTAGGTTGAGCTGTTGACTCTCTTGAGGGTGGTGAGGCCTTGCAGAGAGGTCTGGACAAATTAGAGAGCTGAGCAATCACCAACAATATGAAGTTTAACAAGAGCAACTGCCAGATTCTGCACCTGGGAAGGGGCAACTCTGGCTATATGTACAGACTGGGGGGATAAGATGCTGGAGAGCAGCTCTGAAGAAAGGTATCTGGGGGTTTTGGTCAACAGCAAGCTGAAAATGAGCCAGAAATGTGCCTTGGCAGCCAGGAGGACCAGCTGTGTCCTGGGTTGCATCAAGCACAACATTACTAACTGGTTGAGGGAATTGATTGTCCTGCTCTACTCTGTGCTGATGCAGCCTCACCTTTATTATTGTGTTCAGTTTTGGAAGCTACAGTATAAGTGTCCTGGTTTCAGTTAGGACAGTTATTTTTCCTCCTAGTAGCTGGTAGGGTGCTATGTTTTGGATTAGGATGAGAAGAGTGCTGATAACATGCTGATGTTTTAATTGCTGCAGAGCACTGCTTATACTAAGCCAAGGACTTCTCAGCTCCTCACTCTGTCCTGCCAGCGGGCAGGCTGGGGGTGCAGCAAGAGCTGGGAGGGGACAGACCCAGGACAGCTGACCCAAACTGGCCAAAGGGGTATTCCATACCATCTGACGTCATGCTAAACAATATATAGGGGTGGCTAGCCGGGCTGGGGGGGCCGGCTGCTCGGGGTTGGGCTGGGCATCGGTCAGCGGGTGGTGAGCAATTGCATTGTGCATCACTTGTTTGTACATATTATTATTATTATCATTATTATTTTCTATCTTAATAAACTGTCTGTATCTCAACTCACAGGCTTCACTTTCCCATTTCTCTCCCCCATCCCAGAGAGGGAGGGGGGAGGGTGAGCGAACGGCTGTGTGGTGTTTAGCTGCCAGCTGGGTTAAACCACAACAATAAGAAACATGTAAAACTGATAGAGAATGTCCTAAGGAGGGCTACAAAGATGGTGAAGGGTCTGGAGTGGAAGATGTATGAAGAGCAGCTCAAGTCACTTGGTTTGTTCAGTCTGGAGAAGACTGAGGGTGAACCTCATTGCAATCTAGTTTCCTCGCAAGGTGGAGTGGAGGGGCAGGTGCCGATTTCTTCTCACTGGTGACAAGCAATAGGACCTGAGGAAATGACTTGAAGCTGCAACAAGGTGTCCTGGTTTTAGATAGGATAGAGTTAATTTTCCTCCTAGTAGCTGGTAGGTAGCTGGATTTAGGATGGTAGTAGCTGGATTTAGGATGACACTAATGTTGATAACACACTGATGTTTTAATTGTTGCAGAGCAGTGCTTACACTAAGCCAAGGACTTTTCAGCTTCTCGCTCTGTCCTGACAGCAGGCAGGCTGGGGGTGCAGCAGGAGTTGGGAGGGGACAGACCCAGGACAGCTGACCCAAACTGGCCAAAGGGTATACCATACCATATGACATCATGCTGAATAATATAAAGGGGTGGCTAGCCGGGGTGGGGGTGGCAGCTGCTCTGGGGTTGGCTGGGCATTGGTCAGTGGGTGGTGAGAAATTGCATTGTGAATCACTTGTTTTGTACATATTATTATTATTATATTTTCCTGTCCTAATGAACTGTCTCTGTCTCAACCCACAGGCTTCAGTTTTTCTCGTTTCTCTCCCCCATCCCAGAGAGGGAGGGGGAGCAAATGGCTGCGTGGTGCTTAGCTGCCAGCTGGGTTAAACCACAACACAGGGGCTGTTCAGGTTGGATATCAGTAAAAGCTTCTTCACTGGGATGGTGGTTGGGCACTGGAACTGGCTCCCCAGTGAAGTGGTGACAGCACTGAACCTGTTGGAGTTCAAGAAGTGTTTGGTCAATGCTCTTGGACATATTTTCTGATTTTTTGGGTGGTCCTTTGGGGACTGAGGAGTTGGACTCAATGATCCTTGTAAATCCCTCCCAACTTGGGATAGTTCATGATTCTCATACATCCAAAGTGCAAGGAAGTCTGCACAAATGTACACCTTTTTAACTGTAATGGTTTTCATGCCAAATAGAAACTCAAATCCCACAGCAATGGACAGCTGGGAAATGGCAGTGAACTTGTATCAAATTCTCATCCACCAGACTGAGGGCTAAACATTTAGTATTTCTATTCTGGGCAGAGCTTTTCCACTACCATGTTAAATGATTAAAAACTGAAAAACATGGAGATTATCTCCTCAGCATCAATGCTGAGACATTTTTCCATTACTCTTATTAGTTTAGTAGTGTTTTCATCACTGCTGATCCCAAGGTTTCATCTTTAAAATCTTTAGCATGCTTCACATATTACTTAAGGGATTAACAAAGAGGTTTGTAATTGATTGTCTTTTCAGGAATACAAAACAGAAGAAAACTCCACACAAAATACATAAGTTTTCAGCATGTAAAGCTCTGTATCCACACTTGTGTGAACATTCAGGTTTTAATGATTTCAGGATGGAGAACATTTTTGTTTTGCTCTTATACAAAGCTTAGAACAATATAGGGCTGGTCTATAACTTGAGATATGGAAAAGGTAATACTACCTTAATAACAAGCAAATAATAAGGGAAAAAGCATCAATTAGAAAGGCTAATAGAATATCTGTATCTGAAGAAAGTGTCATGTGTCCTTTTGGAGAGGAGTCTTTTTTCTTGGGGGTTGGGTCTTTTTTTTATTATTATTTTTAAATAAAGCCATTCTCTCACATTTAAGATCACACACAATCTGTATTTCATATAAATATTAATCTAGGATAATTATTTTGTTTTTCACTTTGAAAAGAACAGTGAGAGATAACAATACAAAAGGATTACCTGAATCTAAGCAAGTAAAATGGGCTAATGAGACATGGATATCTGTGCTGACAAACATAGGTCACACACATCAATGTGTTCAAATATTGGCCTGTTTTCTCACAGCTGAATCAGCTGATCTAATGAAAGACATTACTTACCTTACACCCCTAGATGTAAGGCATCTGATATTACTTCCTTAGTAACAGCACTGAAACACTATATGAAAAAAACGCTACTAACTTAACAGAATTTGTCATGGAGTATCAGATCAGTGAAAGGAAAACTAAATACAAAAATTCTTGGTTAACATCTTGACAGTGAAGCAATTAATCAAACAAGATGGACAAGGATGTGACAATGCCCTTTTCAAACTTGACTATAAATGCAAATACAATTACCATATGATGGTGAAAAAAGGTAATTAAAAGTAGCTTTCTGTAGACTGCCAGTAAAGTTTGGTCTAAATTGTTTACGTCATCTTTGGTTATTTTTATTATTTACAAACACATGTATTTAAAAAAAAATAATAAAAATTGAATACAAATATTTACAAGATAATTTAAGTATAAAAGAGATGATAGCTAATGAAGTTTTCCTTATATATATATATAAATAATCTCAGAACTAGAGCCTACTGTCTGAGCCTGTGGCCACATGTTAAGCGAGGTGAAGAGCTGAGACTGCAGCTGCCTTATCCAGACGCTCTGGCAGAGGACTGCTCCTGGCTGGCTGCTGAGACCCAGCACTGTTCTTGACGCTATTGATAACAGAGGCTGCCCTGGCCAAAGGCTGCTTCCAGCAACACTTAAATACACACCTCCCATAAGATAAACAGCTGACACCCCTTCCTGTTCTCTTGCCAGTAAATACAGAAGTTCACTGTTGCAGGGACACACACACACACACACACTTGTAGATCCCTCAAATACCAGCACGAACTCTCTGTCTGTCCAGCACACTTGCCCAGGTCCCAGGCCCTCTTACCCACTTCACAGGTCACTTACTCTCCAGCTAGCCCAGCTGCAGTTCACTGCAAACACACAACACTCACACACTTGTCCCTCATGTACACCACATTCTCAAGTCCCCCTAAGTGTACCTGGGCAGACTGCCTGCCTACATGATGCCTACATGATACCCCAGATCTGAGGACCGTGCTACTCACCAGGTAGTCTAGCTTAAAGTTTACTAATGAATACACTTCCAACCCCCCCCCCCCCCCCCACACCAGGTTGGAGAAGATAGAGACACTTCCCCCTGGGCTGTGACCCATGGACTTGCTCCAACCACTGGTGCATAGCCCACACTCACTTCACTCACCAGTAGCTGGTTTGGGAACAAATGCCACTCAAAGGCTCAGAGTCTGTAGGACCATTTCAGATCCAGAGAGCTATGGCCCTTCTAACTGCTGGTGCCAGGACCCCCACTCCAGTAGCTGGCACCACAGTTTTGGGGCCTGCATCCCCAGCCTGACTTTTATTTGCCCACACTCAGCTATTGCCAGTACCTGGCACATAGTCCTTGCAGCATACACACACACAGGGGAGAGCATGCAAGTACACAGGCAGAGGGAGTTAAGAAAATTAAGCAAAGATTTAATGAGGAAATATAAGAACATAAGACTAACTGCAGCAATCAGGCACAAGACTTAGCAAGACAAGCACACTGACTGGCCCCATTTTACACACACAACTAGACCATTTATACCTATCCTCTCATTGTTTCTCCAGCTCCCACTTGCACATCTCACATAAGTTTGCAGAACTCTGCAGTTTCCTGCATCCTCCTAGTTAAGGGCCCCTTGGTTAAGTATTTAATCAGTTGCAAGGTTCATGCTTCCTGGAAGCAGCACCTGTAGCTTATTAGCCCACCAGTTAGTGTGACTGGAAGGTTTGTTTCTGGTGTCTGTCTCCCAGTGTAGGAATCCTCAGTCAGATAACCCTGCTGGAATAAGCATTCCTACATTTTCACCTGTTCTTCATAAATTAGTGTGACTGACCGGCCTTGGTTCCCATCACTGCACCCATTTCTTATTAATCTTTTGTTGCCTTGGAAAGGGTCATTGACCAGGTACCGTTAAAGGAGCATACACTCTCCTTACATACCCTTACATGTAGTAATACAATCTCTTTCTCTCCAAAACAGAGTGGTATCTTCCACACTGCCTTTTGACACCAACACTTGGATTGTATTCATTTTAAAGCTACGGCCAAACACTGAGAAGAAGTTTTAGCTGGCAAATCTAGTACCAACCTGAATAATTTAACAACAAAAAAATCAAGCTCCTGAATGCCAGTCTGAGCCCTCATAGGTTTTAATTTCCTAACTCTATTGTAAACTAACATGCTGTGTCTGTCTGAAATGGAGTTAATTTTCTTTATAGCAGCCTATACAATGCTGTGTGTTGAATATGTGATGAAAACAGTTTTGATAACACACCAGTGTTTTGGTTATTGCTGAGAAACACTTGCACAGTGCCAAGTTTTTATCTTTTCCTACTCTGTGCCATCTCCGCCAGCAAGGAAGCTGGGAGTGCACAAGAGTTTGGGAGGAGACACAGCGAAGACAGCTGACCCCAACTGACCAAAGTGATATTCCATACCATATGACATGCTGGGCAATAAAAACTCAGGGAGAGGAGGAATAAGTTTTTTTTTTTTTTTTTTTTTTTTTTTTTTTTTTTGGGGGGGGGCGGGGGAGCTTATGGTGCTTATTTTCCCAAATAACCATTACACCTCTGAGGCCCTGCTTTCCAGGAAGCATCTGGACCTCTCTCTGCTTGTTAAAGGGAAGTAGTCAACAACTCCTTATTTTGCTCTGCTTGCATGCTCGGTTTTGCTTCACTTACTAAACCATCTTGACCCTGACAGATGAATTTTATCACTATTGCTTTTTCCAGTTTTCTCCCCTTCATTATGGGTGGAGTGTAAGTGAGCAACTGGGTGGGGGTTTAGCTGCCAGCTGGAGTCAACCCACCATAGACAATGTTCTGAAAGCTTTCCTTCAAGTGCTCTTTAAATAGCAAAATTTTAAAGTCTTCCTCTTAAATATAGAAATAGAGAGAAATACAGACAATTCTGTATGAATTGGAGGACCCAGTCACAGAGCTTGATTATTCAGTTACTAAAGGGGTTGCAATGATATGACTATTGCTGTGGTGATTGTGATGAGAAAAAAAATATGAAAGGGAGATCTCCACTAGAGGGAATGAAATGTATGGAGATATAATATAAATGGAGGCCCTCATCCTTTCTGTCTCTGCACGTTGCTGTAATACCAGCTGCGGTCTATTCATTGCTTGTAAATATCTCTTACAGCCAAATCTCAGAATATGGCCAAACTCAAACAATCCAAATCCAGTGACTGTATTAAAAAATATACACATAATTGTGAAGAGAAAAGCTGGAAGAAAGAGCTAATTATGTCTTCAATGTGGCAAAAAAAAGAAGGACAAGATAAACAAACAAAAACCCCAAACCACCAAATCACTCCCCCTACCCCTCTACCCCACAATAAAAAAAAAAAAAAAAAAAAAAAAGAACACCAAAATGAGTCTAATTCAGATCTTTGTTGAACTTATGGGTGACTTTCTGTCCAATAAATATAGTCCCTTAAGCATTTTTCATATTCTTTTTCCTCTGGAAAATAAATTTTTTTTCAAAGTGATTTAGGTGAGCCCTTAACAGAAGAGATGTCTTTGTGTGTTAATTTGAATTTATCACTATAAGTGATTTCACTGAACAGAGTAAACCCAACTTTATAATCCCCCACCAAGTGTCTTTGGCCACATTTCTATGCACAATGCAGAATCTAGCTGTGCTGAGCATGATTCAGCAGTGTTCAAGGAGGGCCTGATGGAAAACCTGCATATGTCAACTAAAGTCTTTCACTTATCCCCAGCAAGATTTTATTAAGGCCTTTCTACTATGAAGCTTCCTGGAGTATGTATAACAATTAACCAAGTGGTTGAGAATAGGAAATAGCTTCTGGGGAAGGAAAATGGTGATGGTGATTTATAATGTGAATTTTCAATAAAAACAATATGTGAATTTGAAGTGTACTTCAGGCTTGTTTGGGGTGGAAAATCTGTCAAGTTGAAAGTCATTTATTTAAGTTTATCTCCCTCTAACTGACTCTGGGACCTTAGAAATGTTGCTAAATAAGTAAAGCTATTCACAAAGTGAACCCTGGCACCTGCAGCAAAGTTAGGGAGAGAAGAGATACTTCAGAATTCAATTTACTTTGTATTAACTTGAGAGCTGATACTCATCATCTGCTTTAACTGCTTGTTTTATCTAAAATGCTAGAGTCACATGAACGGGAAAGAAAATTAAGAGATTTCAAATTTGTTGCTCTAAGCAAAATGACTTCCTTATCTAATCTAATAAGAGGCTGGATGAGTTTCCCTGTTTTAATAATCACTGTGTTCCAAATTTCCCTTCCATTAAAAAAAATTAACATAAATTGTCTGGAGAATTTATCTTACTATAATCAAGAAAGTTTTCTTCAATACCACCCTAAAACATAAACGTGATAGTAGGTTGACAAACTTTTGCTAGAGGCTTTTCCTACCACAGTAGAATCTTAATGATGCATTTGAGATTTTAGAATAACAAAAAACAAACAAACAAACAAACAAACAACAAAAAAAAAAACTTAGGAAGACCAGAAGGATATAGACATCTCAATGCCAGTAACTCATGTGAAGTTGGGTGTGATTAGTATAGTACAAAGGCAGGAGTCTTTTAAAGAAGGTCTACAAGAAGAAGTGTTGATTTACAATGTGGCATTTGACTATTAACTACATGTAGTATAATGTAGCACTGAGATATAAAAAGTGTTTAATGTGTTGGTGCCCCATAATATGATCCCACATTTACCAGTCTGAATACAAAACAACAAAATTTGACTTCAGTGCTTATCTTCGACTCCCTGAAATTTTAAACCTGGTTGTCAATCTTGTTGAGATTTAATCAGCTGTGTTTTTTTTAATGCTAACAACAGTTTATCACTAACAGAAGAAGACTTGTATGAAAGATGATTAGTGGTAGGGAGGTCACTTCCTTAGATGGAGGTGGAAACTGTACATCTTATGTACTTCTGACCAGATTATTTTGTTGGTACTCCATTCTTTTTGGCCTGGATGTGTACCTAAGGAAGATACATAATCTTCATAGAATCCCAGAATCATAGAATGGTTTGTGTTGGAAGGGACCAAAATATCATCTAGATTCAACCCCACTGCCATGGGCAGGGACACCTCCCACTAGATTAGGCTGCCCAAAGTCCCATCTAAACTGGCCTTTAACACTTCCTGGGATGGGGCATCCACAGCTTCTTTAGGCAGCCTGTTCCAGTGTCTCACTACCCTCAGAGTAAAGAATTTCTTCCTAATATCTAATCTAAACCTACCCTCTTTTAGCTTAAAGCCACTACCTGTCGTCCTATCCTTTACTCTGAGAGTGGTGAGGCACTGGAAACAGTGTCCCAGAGAAGCTGTAGATGCCCCATCCCTGGAAGTGTTTAAGGCCAGGCTGGATTGGGCTTTGAAGAAGCTGATCTAGTGGGAGGTGTCCCTGCCCACCACAGGGGAAGGTGGAAGTAGATGACCTTTGGGTCCCTTCCAACACAAACCATTCTATGATTCTAATACCCCTTCCCTCGCTGTCCTCAGAGTCATGCAACATTGCTAAGTCCTGTACAGTGATCAGCAATTACAGGTTTTTCTTTTATGAGAATCCTGTCTGTGATTTCTGGTCACACAAAGGCTAGATTATACATCTGTGGCAGTTTAAGGGGGTCTGAAACTGAAAATAAAATGAAGTTGTGTGCACCAAATGGTCTATCATACTGACTTGAAATGTGAAATGGCTTCTGTGTAACTGAGAAAGGGGCCTCTGTTGATTTTTAGTGATGAAAAATACTGTATAATTGTAAGATAATGTATTATTTTAGGAAAGCATACACTGCAGACACAGTATTGAAAATTTAGAAGTTCAAAACTGATTAGTTAATTATAAAATGTAAGCACACACAGAGATATATATGCATACAATTTCACATATGTATTCTAAACCTGTTGAAAGTCACCTACTAATTACATTTTGTTCAAGTTTAACCCGGCAGACAGCTAAACACCATACAGCTGTCTGCTCTCTCCCCACCCAACACCCCCAGGCTGAGTGGGATGGGAGAGAGGTCTGAAAGGATAAAAAGTCAAAACTTGTGGGTTGAGATAAAGAGTTTAATATGATAGAAACTGAAGAGAAAATAATAATAATTATATATTAAATAATTATAATTATATATATATATAAAACAAGTAATGCACAATGCAATTGCTCACCACCCACAAGCCAATGCCCACCCAGTCCCCAAGCAGCAGTCCCCCCTCCCCTCAACAGACCTCCCTGTTTTTATCGTCCCACATGATGCTGTATAGTATGGGACATCCCTTTGGACAGTTTGTTTCAGCTATCCTGGCTGTGTCCCCTCCCAGCTTCTTATGCATCCCCAGCCTCCTTTCTGGCAGAGCAGTGTGAGAAGCTGAAAAGTCCTTGGCTTAGTGTAAGCACTGCTCTGCAATACCTAAAACATTGGTGTGTTGTCAGCATTATTTTTCTCCTAAATCTGAAACATGGAATATACCATCCACTATGCAGAAAATTAACTATCCCAGCCAAAACTAGGACACATTTTCAAGCTAAACTAAAAAAAATGGGGCTACAAAATTCACTTAAGTAAAGTGTATTCAGCTGTATCATATTGTTTGTCTCCAGAATATCTTTAAAGTCATTACCAACAATTGTGAGACTTGTGAGAAAACTACACTAATTAACAATGTTGATTCGTACTTATAGGAATGTGGACTCTACTCACCAGAGCCTTTTGAACCTAAAGCAAACATTTAGAGAGGTATCTTGGTGTGGTTTCAAGGAAAATACCTTCAGGAATTGAATATTTCTGTTAAGTAACAGTCTGGATCAGATCCAAATTTGCTTTGAAAATTAAATAAAAAGCTTTGTATACTTCTGAAGCAATGACTGTGGAGTAATTTGCATGTCTGCTGGAGACACTTTAAGGAAAGAGAAAGAATCCAACATCATACAGCTTTGTGTTTAAAATGAAGAAAAAATCTGATGGATATAACCACCCTAAACTTGTGCTATCTTTCACTTCTCATGGCTTCAGGGTTTATCAACTAATTTTCAGGGTAAGAGGCTCCCTAATGCTCTACCTGTCCAACAAAGGGTCACAAAGGTGATGGAGAGACTGGAGCACTTCTCCTGTGAGGAAGGGGTGAGAGAGTTGGGACTGTTCAGCCTAGAGAAGAGGAGGCTCGGAGGGAGGGGATCTTATCAATGTCTATAAATACCTGAAGGGATGGTGCAAAAAGGATGGAGCCAGGCTTTTTTTCAGTGGTGCCCGGTGTGAGGACAAGAGGGAAGGGGCACAAACTGTAAAACATAATGTTCCTTCTGAATATCAGAAAATGCTTCTGTGCAGGTGGCTGAACTCTGCTGTAGATTATCCAGAGAGGTTGTCGAGTCTGCCTCCTTGGGGATCTTCAAAAGCTACATGGACATTGCTCTGGGTGTCCCTGCTTGAGCAGCAGCTTTGGAACAGATATCCTCCAGAGGTTCCTTCTAACCTAAATCATTCTGTGATTCTGTAATCTTTGGATCCAAAATTCAAATACACATTTTGATCAAGTTGTAGTTTGATGCAAAATATTTCAGGCTATTAAATCACAACACAAATTATATCCAAAGCCAGCCCCTGGAAGGATCCACATTACATATATGTCTATATATGTCAATACAGTTTCTACAAATGGCCTTTCAGCCTGATGAGACAGAGAGAACAGCATGAGGCTGTCGGTGCTTTTGGTTCTACCATGAATGTTGTTTGTGTTTCTGTCTGTGCTGATCTGTGTGGCTGACTATGTATCTTTATGTGTGTTGTCTACTTGTGTCTGTTTGTGTGCCTGTGGGGAGTACTTGCTCAGCTTTGCTAGGGGCTGGCCATGGGGACATGGAGTTGTAGCAGCCTCACTTCTATTAGGCTGTCAGACTCAGTGACCCCTACAGAACCACAGGATAATTCAGGCAGGAAAGGACCTCTGGAGGTACCTAGTTCAAACTGCTGCTCAAACCACAGCTAGAGGTCAGACCAGGTTGTTCAGAGCTTTCTCTACTTGGGTCCTGAAAAAGTCTCTGGACAACTTGTTCCAAACTTTGACTGTCCTCATGGTGAAAAAGATTTTAATTATAACAAGTCAGAGACATGTTCCTCCCTACATCTTCCAAGCAAAACCGAATGTTCTCCTTAGAAGATTATGTTTCATTTTTTGTTCCAAAGTTAGAATAGCTTGAAGTACTTTTCAACAGATGATTACTCTGACATGTGGTCTGGACCTACTGTTTGGCTATGTTAAGGATAGCTAGCTAGCAATGATATGTTGTCTGTTAGTCTTGCAGGGTTTCATATATGGTTTGATTATGGATTATGGATTAATTATGGATTAATCAATGACAGCCAACATTTGAGAGTTACACTGAACATTCAGAACTCTTTCATGTATTTGGAATATCAGGTAAATAACAGCTCACATTCTTTACAGCTTACACAGACATTGACTTCCTTGACAGTTTCAACATACATTCTTTCTGACAAAAGTGTTGTATATTTTTATAAATTCACATTGAGACTCCATCCATCTGCCTTTGAGGTTTGGAGAAAAAGAATGGAATGACCATACCATTTATTTAGTAACTGGTGGAAAATGAACACAGGGAAGAACTCTGTTAAATATTTGTTATATGAGTCCTTGACATGCTATACCTATTATTTTCCAGTAATTCTCTTTCATAAGCAAAAATAGAAGCTATTAATACTGTTTGAAAGTAAATCTTCCACCAGCAATTTCTAAAAGTCCTGATCTAAAGAAATTATATTTATGAGGTGAATGATGAACTATTGCTAGCAATAGTTCTTTCAGATTTCTCAAGGTAGCAGGCAACCTACATTTATACAGTATAAAGCAGACATCCAATCCATTCCTCTTCACAGCTTTCACAGTCACCCAACAAGTTAGTTCACTGTTGGTCCCAATACCTGTATGACTCCACCTATTCTTCATTACTGATGAATGAAAATATAAAATTACATGAAATTACTCAAGTTTAGATTTTGAACAACCTTACTTGTCTCATTTCTAGCTTAAAAAATAAAATAAATAAATATACGTATATATATTGTGTGATTTACAAGCAATCCTACAGTTTAAAGGAATTCGAGCATTTTCCAAATAAGAGTAGAGGATGCTGAGAAAAAAAAAAAGAAAAAGAAAAAAAAAAAAAAACTGCTTGAAAGTCTGGTGTTGTCAGGCTATTTTGGCATTCTATCTCTGTGCTTTATTTTGTGAGCTTTTTGATCACTGTCTGAGTGTGAAGCCTTTGTTTTCCCGAAAAAAAAGTCACATAAATATAGGTATTACAGATGAAATAAGCCTATTAGATCATCTCATCGCTTTCTTTGTCAGCGAAAGATCATTTCCTATGGTAAATTATCTAGTGCAGGCCTAAACAGAAAAAAAACACAATTTTATAAAAACAAATGAATGAACAACAACAACAAACATAAAACAAACAAAAAAATCATCAACAAAAGCAAAAACACCAGAGATTTCAGCATTTATTTTCATTCTCAGTCAAAAGACCATCTGAATCTCACGAGAGAACAAGGTAAAGAGAAAAGAACACCAAAAAACGCTACACCAATGTTAAAATTCACTGGCAATTTGGAAAGCTTGAGTTCCTATTTCTTATGCTGTAAATATTTTAATGTAACTTTCTCCCATTCTGGCCAAATAAGAAAGCTGTTAGATATTCTGAAGAACCATGTCTCTCTTAGAAGAGTTCTACACTTAAAAAGAATGTACAGTTTTCAATGTTTGTTTCATTTCTAGTATTATTTCACCAATGTTAATTTGAAATGCAATGTAAATAATGAAATATTTTTTAATGAAATAAATTGTAAATAATGAAATTTAATGAAATAAATTGTAATTTAATTTAATGAAATAAATTGTAAATAATGAAATATTTACACTTTCTTACACACTAAAACCACCTTAAATAATTTCTCTCTATCCTTGATGTTCATAGCCTTCAAATATATGTAGGTAGTTAATGTGTACCTCCCCCCCCCCAGCCCCTCCAGACATTGCTTAGCAACTTATACATATTTTTTTCTTTTAATCTTTCACTGTAAGTCAATCTTTTCAGCCCCTTAATAATTCATGTTGCTTTTCCTTGAATTTCCTCCAATGTGTTATTTTTTTTCTAATACTATGAGGCCCTGCATACTTTATTCTAGACACATGCTCAAAAGTTGACATGGGGAGAGATAGAAGGGGGTATCAGTAGCTTATGTTTGCTTCTTTTGTTATTTTGCATGCCTGAAGTTGTTGTGTTTTCTTTTTTTGTTGTTGTTTTTGTTCGTTTGTTTGTTTCATAATACCTGAAGAAAATCTTGTTATTTTGCTACTTAAAGTGACTGTACATACTATATATATGTCCACATACACAAGTTGGAAAAATAAACAGGATTTAATGTTTCCCTCCTGAAAGATCACAAAATGTTAAAAGACTGATAAACAAATCAAAAACCAATACAGTTAGATATCTGGCAGCTGTAGAATCTCTGAATTTGTAGATCTCTTCATATTGGTGATCTTACAATCATTTAAACCGGTCCTCAAGTGAATATGTCAGTAGTTTCCAGTATGGTAAATTCATATGCATACATAGCTATCTGAGATATGTAACAAAATGAAACATTCTCTATAGTAGCTGGATCTTGTGAGTGACTAAAGATTGTACTTAATTTCACAAGGCAGTTTTGCAGGTTGACACCAGTACTGATGGAAATGAAGTCCCTTACATCTAGAAGACCAGCCAGCTCTTTGGAAGGTTTACCATGCGAGTTTGGGATCACAGAATCACAGAATAGTCTAGGTTGGAAGAGACCTCCAAGATCACCGAGTCCAACCTCTGACCTAACGCTAACAAGTCCTCCACTAAACCATATCCCTATGCTCTACATCTAAACGTCTTTTAAAGACCTCCAGGGATGGTGAATCCACCACTTCCCTGGGCAGCCTATTCCAGTGACTAACAACCCTTTCAGTAAAGAAGTTTTTCCTAATATCCAACCTAAACCTCCCCTGGCGCAACTTAAGCCCATTCCCCCTCGTCCTGTCACCAGGCACGTGGGAGAATAGACCAACCGCCACCTTGCTACAGCCTCCTTTCAGGTACCTGTAGAGTGCAATAAGGTCACCCCTGAGCCTCCTCTTCTCCAGGCTAAATAATCCCAGCTCCCTCAGCCGCTCCTCATTAAGACTTGTTCTCTGGACCCCTCATCAGCTTTGTAGCCCTTCTCTGGACACGCTTGAGTACCTCGATGTCCTTCTTGTAGTGAGGGGCCCAAAACAGAACACAGTACTCGAGGTGCGGCCTCACCAGAGCTGAGTACAGGGGGACGATCACCTCCCTAGACTGCTGGCCATGCTGTTTCATATACAAGCCAGGATGCTGTTGGCCTTCTTGGCCGCCTGAGCACACTGCTGGCTCATATTCAGCCGACTGTCAACCAATACTCCCAGGTCCTTCTTTGCCAGGCAGCTTTCTAACCACACATCTCCCAGTCTGTGGCTCTGCTTGGGGTTGTTGTGCCCCAGGTGCAGGACCCAGCACTTGACCTTGTTGAACTTCGTACAGTCGGCTTCAGCCCATCAGTCCAGCCCATCCAGGTCTTCCTGCAGAGCCTTCCTACCCTCGAGCAGATCGGCACACGCACCTAACTTGGTGTCATCAGCAAACTTACTGAGGGTGCACTCGATCCCCTCATCCAGATCATCGATAAAGATGTTAAGGAGGACTGTCCCCAGTACCGAGCCCTGGGGGACTCCACTAGTGACCGGCCTCCAACTGGATTTGACTCCATTCACCACACCACAACTCTCTGGTCCCAGCCATCCAGCCAGCTCTTAACCCAACGAAGCGTACGCCAGTCCAAGCCATGAACAGCCAGTTTCCTGAGGAGAATGCAGTGGGAAACAGTTTCAAAAGCCTTACTGAAATCAAGGTGGACCACATCCACAGCCTTTCCCTTGTCCACTAAGTGTGTCACTTTGTCATAGAAGGAGATCAGGTTCGTCAAGCAGGACCTGCCTTTCATAAACCCATGCTGACTGGGCCTGATCACCTGCTTGCCCTGTAAGTGCTGCATGATGACACACAAGATAATCTGCTCCATGAGCTTCCCTGGCACTGAGGTCAAACTAACAGGCCTATAGTTCCCTGGGTCTACCCTCCAGCCCTTCTTGTAGATGGGCGTCACGTTTGCTAGCTGCCAGTTGAGTGGGACCTCCCCTGATAGCCAGGACTGTTGATAAATGATGGAAAGCGGCTTGGCCAGCTCCTCTGCCAGTTCTCTCAGTACCCTTGGGTGGATCCCATCCGGCCCCATCGACTTGTGTACATCCAAATGCTGTAGCAGGTCACCAAACTTTTCCTCATGGATTGTGGGGGCCACATTCTGCTCCTCATCCCCTTCCACCAGCTCAGGGTACTGGGTGTCCAGAGAACAACTGGTTTTGCTGCTATAGACTGAGGCGAAGAAGGCATTAAGCACCTCAGCTTTTTCCTCATCTCTGGTTACTTCCCCCCACATCCAGTAAAGGGTGAAGAATCTCCTTAGTCCTCCTTTTAACAAGATCTTTAACAAGAACAACTTCTTCACCAGACAAATGCTTAGAGCTGACCACGCTGATGGAGAAGTGTGGAATTTGGTCCTTGTCAGTGATTGTTTATCATTGTCTGGGGAGATGTCTCTAGAGGTCCTTAATCTGTTCTCAGGTGGCACGATGTAGGGACCACTGAAGAAACATTGCAGTGTATTGGATACTGAGGCCAACCAAGGAGCTAGTGATTGGGTATAGCTGAGTGAGCTGTTTGATGTGTTCACACTGTCAGTACAAACATCACCTCAAGTATTAGCTATATATATTTATATGTGTATATATATATATATATAATATTATGTTACATATATATATATTATATATTCATATTTTTTCCTCTCTACTCAGCTCTGGTGAGGCCACACCTCAAGTACTATGTTCAGTTTTAGGCCCCTTGCTTCAAGAAAGACATTGAGGCCCTGAAAGTTCCAGAGAAGGGCTACGAAGCTGGTGAAGGGCCTGAAACACAAGTCCTATGAGGAGTGGCTGAGGGAACTGGGGTTGTTTCGTCTGGAGAAGAGGAGGCTCAGGGGAGACCTTATTGCTCTCTACAGCTACCTGAAAGGAAGGTGTGGGGAGCTGGTGGTCAGCCTCTTCTCACAGGTAACTAGTGATAGGACTAGAGGGAATGGCCTCAAGCTGTGCCGGGGTATGTTCAGGTTGGAAATTAGGAGACATTTCTTCTCAGAAAGAGCAGTCAGGCATTGGAACCGGTTGCCCAGGGAAATGGTGGTGGTGTCACCGTCATTGGGGGTGTTGAAGGAAAGGTTGGACCTTGTGCTTGGGGACATGGTTTAGTGGGTGACATTGGTAGATGGGTGATGGTTGGACCAGATGATCTTGAAGGTCTTTTCCAACCCTAATGATTCTATGGTTCTATAATTAGAAATCAAAGTTGTGCAAAGCTGTGTAAGGATGGACCTGAAGGATGGCAGATTTGTTCACAGTCAATGTCTTCATAGGTGACATTGGTCATAAGAGTCATTTAGATGTATGTGTTCTTACATTAAGTGAATTGCATGAGACTTACTGTAAATACATTATCTTCTCTAGCTAATGAGCATCACTTAGTCCCTAACAATATTATAATTCTCAACTGCAAGAGACTTGCAATGACAAAGTGCTTATTTTCTCTCTGCTAAATGACATTAAAATGCATATATCTCAGGTGGTTTGGGAAAATAAATAAATAAATAAATCTGTCATAAAACTTCATTTCAGCTATTTTGAGAAGTTTTTCTGTTTGATACTTCCATTTGAAAATACGTATAGACATAAACTAGCTGACCTTTCAAACCATAAAGGACTTTTATATCGGAGAATTGTAAGTTTATAAAATTCCTGTGAGTAAATTGATTTTTTAATTCAAAAATAAATTTTTAAATCTATGTTTTCACTCAATCTATTACAATTACAGACTTTTTTTTTTTTTTCCAAATACTTTAATATTATATTTTTTCCGTTATGTTGGGCAATAAAGAAAGGATATCCTCAGTAACAATTATAATAGTTCTACACCCACCAATGCAAAAAAATAATAATAATAAAATAATTTGCTGTGATGAGGAAGCCTTTATTATTTATTTATTTATTTCTCTTGTAATAGTCCATAAATTGTCTGAACTTTCTTTTCTGCTATATGAAATCTTCAATCTTCAACATCATTTTCGTTTGGTGAAATGTTTACTATCTCATTTTTTTTTCAGTCTCAAGATTTATCTTCTTGATTGTTTTGTTTGGTTTGTGTATGCCTATTTTTCTAAAGATTAAGATTTAGTGTTTTGTTTCCCAGAGTTCAGTGATCTTTTCTTTTTCAGCAGTTTGTAGCATATGACCATGATGTGCTTTTTCTTTATTTGCTCTCTACCCCTTCATTCCTTATGTTTTGATTTTAGGAAGCTGCTGCACCTCAGTACTTTACCTTTCTGTTTTTCAAATAGGTTCAAAATCTTCTTCCACAATGCAATTGTTCTTCCTGTTTTAATGCCACCACTTTTAATTTAGTTCAATAATATTGTTGTGTATTACTGTCTCATCATCCTCCCAAGGCACTTTGATAGATCTACATGGTATGTAACGTGTATAGGACATAAATATGCCTGATATTGATAGCTGTGATGCTCCACCAGTCAATCCCATCTATAGCCCAGTTTCTTCCTTGCAGTTACATCTAACCTTGCTCTTTTTCACTCTCTGAATTTGTTCAGTTATGCATTTAATCTTTTCCTCTAGCAGATTTATTGACTAGAGAAATTTGTCATTTACGCATGAAATTCTCTCCTTAAACAATGTATCATACTTATAGAACACTTTACATTTTCAGAGAACTTTACAAATGTTAACTAATTAATCAAAGATACCTACATAGAAAATAAAATAAAACTTTACTATCTAAATTTTCAGACATCAAACTGAACAGAGACATTTAGGTAAGTTGCTCAAGGCAATATTGAAAATTGGTGGCACACTTAAAATGAAAATTCAATATTTCATGGGCAACATTTTTGTGCTTTTGGGATGTATTTTGTTTTGTTTGTTTTCACTGTGCTTCAATCTCAAAACCTATGAGAGCTTTCTGACAACTTATCACATGGTTCTAAAGCAGATACAATTATTTTGTTATTTGTCATATTATTTTAGCATTGCTAATTGACAGAAATCAAAGCTTTATATTGTAAAAGAACTTACAGATTTCCTAATGTATTTGAATTAAAATGTTTAACATATATATCATTAATTACATCTATTTTCTCTCTCAGAATTCATGTTTTTGTGCACACGGATTTCTGATGATGTGAAAATATAAGTAAACCATTAAAAATAAACAACAATAACAAAAAACACTTTCCAAAAACATGCCTGATAAATGTGATGTTCTTCAGAACACACAGATGCAGGTTCATGATTTGTAAGCAAGGTCAATATATCAACATGTCAGTAATAACATTAACACATAAGAAAGACAGAATCATAGAACAGCCCAGGTTTGAAGGGACTTTGAAAAATCATATGGCCCAACCTTTCATGAGAAAGAGAGTATGGATGAGATTATCTAGAATCTTGTCTTAGTATCTTAATGGGGATTCTATCACATGCCTGGGGAGGTTGTTCCACTGGTTCACTGTTCTCATTACAAAAAAAAATAAAAAAAATAAAAAAAAAATCTTACTTATATCAAGCCAAAATCTTTCCCAGTACCCTTGTCTTTTCCCATTAACCCTTGTCTAGCCCATGTGGCAAATTGGGAAGAGAAAACCTTCATCCTCTTTGTAGTTGCCCCTGAAGTACTGAAATACATTGATGACTTATCTCCTGAGCTTTCTTTTCCCCAGTGGGAAAAGACCTAACTCCTTCAGTTTTTCCTCATAATGTAAGTTGTTCAGGTGATTGATCATATTTGTGGCCCTCCTTTGGACTCTCTCCAGTCTCTCCACATCTTACTCGAATTGTGGGGACCAAAACTGGACACAGTGCGGCCTGACAAGTGCTCAGAAGAGTGGGATGATCACATCTCTATCTCTGCTAGTAATGCTCCTGTGGATGCAGCTCAGGATCTGGTCTGCCTTCACTACTGCACATTCAGCTGGTTGTCCACCAAGACCCCCAGGTCCCTTTACAGCCATTCCTTCCCCTTCCCAGCCACACAGATACAAGCCTATACTGATCTCTGGTTATGTTGTCCAAAGTACAATACCTTGAACTTTTATTTCATTTTCTGTCCTTTTTCTCTCAAGAACTGCAGCACCCTGGTGATTATGCTACCTACCAGTTAGTGGAGCACAAGAACATAGGAAAACCTTGCCTAATCCAATATTCTTTCTCTAGCAGAGGCCAGCTAAGAAATTTAGGAAAATATGTTAGAGATTGTCCCCAGGAAGGCTTCATTCTGGTAAGATTACATTGATCTCTCAGGAGTGAGGATTATAACTGCTCTCAAAGCATTTTTTAGCATTAAGTATAATAACTGTGGCTCCTCTTTTTATCAATACAAGCAAGCAATTCTTCTTTTTCTAAAGCCTAATCTACACTTAAAATCATTTTCAGAGAGGACTGCGACTATCCTAAAAAAAAAAAAAATCTAAGGAAAAAAAAATCCTAAGAAAATGAATCCCATTTTAACTTGTTTTATTTGGTGTATTGAGGAAGAAAACTCTTGGATAAAAGTGCTTTCTTGCTGGTGCAACTTGCTTATCTACTACTGGACTCAAATACTGCATTAACACTGAAGAGAAGAAGTGCAATGGTAGACTGAAACTGGACATATACAATGGATAATTCTTCTAATACCACATTGGGTGTGTTGGTTGATGAGAAGTTCAACATGAGGTGGAAATGTGCCCTTGCAGCCCAGAAAGACAGCTGTATCCTGGGCTGCATCAAAAGAAGTGTGACCAGCAGGGCAAGGGAGGTGATTCTCCTCCTCTGCTCTGCTCTTGTGAGACCCCATCTAGAGTACTGCATTCAGCTCTTGGGCCCTCAGCACAAGAAGGACATGGATGTATTAGAATGCATTCAGAAGAGGGTCACAAAGATGATTAAAGGTCTGGAGCACCTGTCCTATGAAGACAGGCTGAGGGAGTTGAGATTGTTCAGCCTGGAGAAGAGAAAACTCTGGGAATAACTTATAGCATCCTTCCAGTACCTAACAGGGGCCTACAGGAAAGCTGGGGAGAGACTCTTTATCAGAGGGTTTAGTGATAAGACACAGAGTAATGGTTTTAAACTAAAAGAAGGTAGATTTATATTAGACATTAGGGAGAAAATTTTTACTTTCAGGGTGGTGAGGTACTGGAAGAAATGTCCCAGAGAAGTTGAGGATGCCCCACCCATGGAAGCGTTTAAGGCCAGGTTGCATGGGGCTTTGAGTAAGCTGATCTGTTGGAAGGTGTGCCTGCCCACAGCAGCGGGGCTGAAATTAGATGATCTTTAAGGTCCTTTCCAATCCAAACAACTATGATTCTGTGATTCCTAGCATGGCTGAGCAGTGTTCCTGAGGATATCTACTGGCATAAGCTTTACACTTCTTTTTGTTGTTGTTGAATTCTATCCTAAAGCATGCAGGGCATTGCACAGAACTGTATACACTCACTTCTTGTCCTGACGCAGAATTTGCACAAGCTCATGTTGTGCTCTCATGCATCCTTCTCACTTCTAGTATGGACGCATGGTTTGGCATCCTGTGGCAATATATTACATCTTATTACTAAATAGGATGCACAGGAAATTATGTGTTTAAATTTGCTATTCTTTTTTTAAATGAATAACACTTTGGTTTCATGTTGTGAGAAGACAAACACCTCAGAAGACAAACACTCTGCAGTGTTTGATCTTGTATATGGCTCATGGCAGCTATTTCCAGGCATGTGAAAGGCAAAAGGTGGTTGGAAACATTCAACATGCATTTTGACCCAGTATTCCATGACAGATTATGAAGAATTATGTTTTATACAGGAAGACAGTAAGTTGAGTGGAAAACTGGCAAGACAGTTTTGCTAAAAGTTTTATGATTAGAGGCAACCAAAGACAAACCTTTAAACTCAGTGGTAAAAAGTCCAACTGGTATCAAGCTAATAGTTCCTCATGGATTGGTACTGGATTCAATACTGTTTGGTGCCTTTACTGATGATTTCATGGAGTGCACTAACATGGAGAAATGAAAGCTATGGAAAAGAGTATGACTTAAATTTTTACTGTGGTCTTCCATGGTGAATTACAAAGAATAGAGAGACAGACTTTCCTCAGATTTGCATAGTGAAAGGACAAGATACATTGGGCGCACATTGCAACAAGAGAAGCAGTTCTCAGTGGGGTGGTTAAGAATTAAAACAATGTGCCCACAAAGGCTGTTCCACCTCCATTCCTGGAAATTTTAAAAATCTGAGTGGACAAGGTTCTGATCAATCAAATCCAACCTGAAGATTCACCCTCTTTTCAATGGAGCGTTGGACTAAATGACATCCAGTGGTCCCTTTCTATATTTTTTCTATAATTATATGGTTTTATATTTTGTATGTATCTTTCATCTAAGTGTCTGTTTTCTAATTTTAACTTTTCCTTTTACTCTTCTGTCTTGTGACCCATCCCTGAGTAAGATGCAATGCTTACTTTATGTTTTGTCTGAAATATTTCTCTGGTTGATAAGAATGTGTGCAATCCACAGAAGTAGGAACTTGTTCCATCTTGTAATCTGAAGTAATTCTCTGTACCTGGTACCTGTACATTCTCTGTACCTCATCTTTTTGTAATCAGTCCCAATCTCTGCCTCAAATCCAACTTTCTGTCTCTTTGCCATTCAAATACCTGTGGGACATCATCTCCTCTACTCATTGTGGTTATGGAGACTCCACTCTCCAGTCTCATTTACCTAACATTTACAGTTGAATTATTTGGAAAAAAAAAAAAAAAAAAAAAAAAAAAAGCTACAGTGGGCATACAGTGAGGATATAATGTCTCATACTCTGCATTAACTATGTATATGTTGAGTACCAAAAATCTTACTACACTTCAAAAGCTTGACAAGGAATTAGGAAAGACTTAATATCTTTTCTCTACCACAAATGAATCACAGCCATGCCATAATTAGGTGCTGAGGTGGGCAACAAGCAACAAATTTATGCCTTAGAAAAGCCAAAAAGCTGTAAAAGGTTGTTCTCTCCCCCAGTGTTGCCTCTGAGGCACAGTATCCCTTGGGGCACTCTAATCAAGCCTGTGGAAAAAAGCCATCTGTATGACTTTAAAACTGAGAAGGGAATCACTATGTGATCTGATACCTCATAATCTCATCATGGAGACATGGCTTTATTAATGAATGCATTACATTTTTATCACATGCTGAATGTTTTCAGGCAATTAACCACTGGAAAAAAAAATAATAAATAAAAGCAACTGCCTTATTTTTGTTTGAATATGATTAACTGAAAAGACCACATAATATGCAGTACATTAAAAAATATATATTCTAAGAATATTTACCAGGCATTCTTAATCAAGTGAGAATGCATGGAAGTCAATGAATCACTGTTTTTCTGAAACCTTAGGTACTCCTAGAATAATGTGCTGAAGCAGACTAAGCTATTGAAATGTTCTGACAGGTCAACTACAAATTTATCACAAAATGCTAAGATCTACAATAAACAGTGAACTTGAAAACAAGATTTACAGTTGACTGAGTACATAAAACACATGATACCTTTATAGATACCATGGGCAATACAGGGTTCCTAACAGCCTGGAATATAACACACACACACATACATACATGAATCCCAAATACCAATTCAGATATTAAATCATATCATAGATATGATACCAGATGATATACTAAATAATAGATTATATACTAGACACCTCGTGGCTACTACAGGCCACCTGATCAAGGGAAGCCTGTAGAAAAGGCCTTCCTGCTTCAGCTACAATAAGATCACTTCCTTGCTCTTATCCTGGAGAATGCCCTTCAATGAAAAAATATGTCCTATTTCTCCTATGAGGAAAAGCTAAGACAGCTGTCAATGTTCAACTTGAAGAAGAGATGGCTCCAACGAAATCTCATTGCAGCCTTTCAATACTTAAAGGGAACTTATGAAAAAGGTGGAGAGCAACTTTTAAAATGGGCACATAGTGATAGGACAAGGGGGAATGGTTTTAAACTAAGAAGGGAGATTTAGATTAGATATTAGGAAGAAATTATTTACTCTGAGGGTGGTGAGGCACTGGAAGAGGATGCCTAGAGAAGCTGTGGTTGCTCCATCCCTGGAGGTGTTCAAGGCCAGGTTAGATGGGGCCCTGGGCAACATGGTCTGGTGGGAGGTGTCCCTGCCTGTGCAAGGGGGTTGGAACTAGGTCTGTTCCAATCTAAGATATGATTCTATGATCATCATGCTTTCCAAAAAGCCTCTATGACCTAATGGATATTTAACACTTCCCAGTTACATATCAACATTTACCACATAAAATTTTGAAGATGTTATATGAACTTTTCCAAACTCTGTTTTTATCACTGAGATAAATACATTGTTTCAGGAAGTCAATTGAAATTAAAGCTTAAATGTCAGCACTTTTGAATACAGTTCAGTGAAAGGAAAGTAAATATGAGTAAAGATGGAGAACATTTTGCCTCACAAGTGGATGCTGAAGCATCAGATGAAGTTCTTTAGAAGTTAGCACAATGCTCAGGTGTTCAATTATATTCTAGCTTTTAATGGCAATTATAGGTCATTATATTATGACAACATGGAGGATTTGCTTAGTCTTGGACTTTAACATTTACCACAGGCTGGGGATTGGTTACTATCATAAGGAAAGGTCTAGCCACAACAACTTTGGATAAGCAGGGATTCTCCCACCTTAACAAATCTTTGACTTCCTGATGGAGATGACTTACAAATCTTTTTGAATCGCTGAATCCATTTTTTTAACAGAGGAGAATTTGGGGTTAGAGTTTTGTCTTATGTGCCTTAATTTCCTCACTTACAATCACAGCAATACATATATCTTTCTAACACTGCTATATAATATTATGACTGATGGGTTATAGATTAAGTTTATTAAACTGAGAGATAAAAGAGTTACCCCAGTAAGTACTTGCCTGGAGCAACGATAAAAGTTAATGTCTTTCAGTCACAATGTTGATATATACGTATGCACACTTAAATGTTTTCATCATAAATACCCTTCAGTCCCGCTTTATGGACATGAATTTCAAAACTGTATCTGTTTTCCTTTAGAACTAACATTCTATATTGGAGTTGAAGTAAAAGGCTGAGAAAAGGAAGGAAAAAAAAAAATTATTCTCTTTTGATGAGCTAGCTAAGAAGCAAAGAGCTACATGAACTATCAGATTGTATCATCACAGGTGCATAACAATTTTCATTGAATTCAGCTGCAAGCATTGCAAATGTATTCAGTTCATACATGAGCTCAAAAGTGAACTCTTTGCCAGATAGCAGTAGTGTTCTTCTGTGCTGAGGTAAATAATGAAACAGTCAATCAAAAAAACACACACACAAAAGGAAATAAAATAAGAGCCTACATAGAAAAACATATCAATTACAGTACTTGCAGTCAGGTGCACTTTTTTCAATTACTACAGATAATGAAATCGGTATCTTATACCTAATACCAGATACTGTAACCCTAATTCTGAATTTCAGAATCACCTTTCCTAATTCTCACTTGCCTCAGAATATTTTGTTTCTGCCGCATGTCTAGTTACAGATAGCTCACAGGAAAATCAGTATTATTGGTTGAAATCCTTTGATTAAAGTGTATTTGCAGAAAAAGATTAGGAGATAATTAAATTCTCATGGAAACTTCAGAATTAAAAAACAAACAAACAAACAAACAAACAAACAAAAAACATTATCCAGGGAAGAGAGGAAGAAGAGGAAGAGAGGAGGAAGAGAGGAACCCAACATGAGATAAATTTTCTTTTTGATATGTGCTTCCTGTAAAAGACACTTAATGATCTAAATACCACATATTCCTGAGGCAATCAATATTAGTATTGTAATGTTTTTTTCCAGTTAGGCAGTCTGAATTTTTTCCATACTCTTTGTATTATCTTCCATAGGTATTAATCACAAAGCTGACTGTAATATATTTATTTCACGCTCTTTTTCTTTAGATTAAACAAACATAGGTTATTGGTGGTGGTGCTGGTGTTTTGGTTTTGTTGTTTGTTTTCCTTTATTATGTTTTCTAGATCTGGCTTTGATTTTTCTTCAATTAGAGCAACTTATTGAAGTGCAATTCTGGAAAGCAAATAGTGCTCAGACTGAAGTATTCTCAATGCTTAGTGGGGTTTAAGCACTACATTCTAACTCTTGATCTATATTAATAGATATAACTATACTATTCAGCCATACTGCATTTTATAAATGCTCATAGAGCATCTGCAACCAGAGTAGGTCCACTCCCCACTTCTAGTCCTCAGATGTTCTTTGAAGAAATGCTATCTAATTGACCATTCCCTATCTTCTATTTCTCCTCCTTTTCTGCACTAGAAATACACTAGAATATAAAAATATTAAAATCTCCACCACCACTCCCACCCCATTTTTTTTTCAGGTTATTTCTTCAAATTGAGAAGATAATTTGCCACTGTAATTTTATCTAAAACATAATCAGAGTCCCTCTCAGTTTTTTACATCTGCATTCTCAGTAAGCAGGCTAGTTGTTTTAAATCCATATTGTTAATTCTGATGCTGAGCACTACAACATTTAGAACAGATTCCTGAAAAATCCAGTCAGACTGATGTTAAGCCTCATATTGCCTGACTTATTCCATTTGTCCTGCATGGCCTCTGAAAGAGAGCAAGACCCTGGAATCCAACATGCTGGTTCAAGACACCACTCCTCCTTAAGCTGACTTTACAAATTTCTTTCACAGCATGGTGATGTGGATGGATGCACTCACCAGCTGCTTTCATTTCTTGATCAAAGTTCTCTGCTCTACTACAGACCTCTTCTATTTAAACAACTTCCTATTTCTCAGAGGTAATGAACACAGAACATGTGTTTCTTTTAAAGTAATGAGTAGAATATCATAACTTTTTTGTTTGTTTGTTTTCTTTCTTATACATGGACACTTTTTGACCAAGGTGCTGGGTGGTCTGTAGACATCCGAGATGTTCCAGTTGGACTGGCATTTCTGGAAATGAGGATGTTTCCTTTTGTAAGGACACAAGATATGTTGCATTTGCTTCTTAATTATATATAATTTGTTGATGATCTGGATGAGGGCATCGAGGGCACCCTCAGTAAGATTGCAGACGACACCAAGTTAGGTGCGTGTGTCGATCTGCTCGAGGGTAGGAAGGCTCTGCAGGAAGACCTGGATGGGCTGGACCGATGGGCTGAGGCCAACTGTATGAAATTCAACAAGGCCAAGTGCCGGGTCCTGCACCTGGGGCACAACAACCCCAGGCAGAGCTACAGACTGGGAGATGTGTGGTTAGAAAGCTGCCTGGCAAAGAAGGGCCTGGGAGTATTGGTTGATAGTTGGCTGAATATGAGCCAGCAGTGTGTTCAGGCGGCCAAGAAGGCCAACAGCATCCTGGCTTGTATAAAAAGCAGTGCGGACAGCAGGTCTAGGGACGTGATTGTCCCCCTGTACTCAGCTCTGGTGAGGCCGCACCTCGAGTACTGTGTTCAGTTTTGGGCCCCTCACTACAAGAAGGACATCGAGGTACACAAGCAAGTCCAAAGAAGGACTAAGAAGCTGTTGAGGGGTCTGGAGAACAGGTATTATGAGGAGTGGCTGAGGGAGCTGGAGAAGAGGAGGCTCAGGGGCGACCTTATTGCACTCTACAGGTACCTGAAAGGAGGCTGTAGCGAGGTGGTGGTTGGTCTATTCTCCCACGTGCCTGGTGACAGGATGAGGGGGAATGGACTAAAGTTGCACCAGGGGAGGTTTAGGTTGGATATTAGGAAAAACGTCTTTATGGAAAGGGTTGATAGGCATTGGAATAGGCTGCCCAGGGAAGTGGTTGAGTCACCGTCCCTGGAGGTCTTTAAAAGACGTTTAGATGTAGAGCATAGGGATATGGTTTAGTGGAGGACTTGTTAGCGTTAGGTCAGAGGTTGGACTCGGTGATCTTGGAGGTCTCTTCCAGCCTAGATGATTCTGTGATTCTGTAATCAGGGAGTGTTATTATCTTTCAAATAATGTCCTCAAAACCTTATTATTATTATTGTAATTTAATATCTGTCCCTCCCTGTCTTGACCTCTGAATGCTATATTGTATCTCTAGTCACCATTTATGCCAGGGTCAAGTGAAATTAAGACACAATCAATTAGGTATATCTTCATCATTTTAAAATACACATACAGGGTGACAGAATTTAAAGGACACTATTTTAAATTCTGAAGAACTGTTTTATTTAATACAGTGAAAAACTGTGCCATCTGGCAATTATAACCCCTATTGGCAGTAATTGTGCAAATGTTTATTTTCAGGATATGAAGACATTTTCTTTGAACTGTACTTTTGTTTCTGTCCTCAGAAAGGTGTTAGCTTAGGTGTTCTTAAAATTATTTTTCCTTGGGTAGAGAGAGAGATAGTTATATCTGGCTAAAAGTGGTACTAAATTTTGGTTTGATATTTTTTATATATAAGGACCTTTTAAGATAGGAAGATGTCCATTCTGTTCTATTTATTTTAATTCTGGAAATATTAATTTTTTGGGTCAAAAGAAATAAGATATTTAGTAACATTCAAATATACGAGGAATTACTCTTTTCTTTTTTTTTTTTCTTTTTTTTTTTCCTATATTTGCTTCCTAAGAATAAAACGTTTTTAATATTGCAGCTTTCTCAAAGTCAAATATTGTTATGAGAACAGAAGGTGATCAATAATGATTTCAAAGTTCCACTGAAAAACAAGTGGAATATTGTTTCTTATTTAATGTTGTATTATTATTATTATTATTACTATTATTTTGTTGCTTTTTTAAAAAAATATTTTTTGTTGTTAGTTAAAGAAGTTGAGGAAGTTGAGTTAAATAGAGAAAACCAAGGAAACTAGCAGTGGATGACCTGAAACAGATTTTGATAATGCTGAGTCTGATAAGTCCTTCAAAAAGGCCTCAAAATTATAAGGAGGGGTAATTAATTTCAGATGGTAAGAAAGAAGACAGAGTACAAGTGGGAACTGAAAGAAAGGTAATTATTGTAAAGAGAAGATGCAAAGGAGCTTGAATAAACAGATTATATACATATTAGGAAGAAAAGATGCTATGAGCTGGGGAGATCCTGGCCATTCAAAAAACCTTTGATATATGTCAAAGAAAGTCAAGGATCAATGGATAATCAGGGCAGAGGATGGTAAGGTCTCTGACGTCTAAGTAAGCCAAATTATTTTGATTTGTCATGCTTTTACATTGTATACTTAAACTTCTGAACATTCCAAGAGTCTTAAACTGTAGATTAGAAATCCCAGTAGGCTGGTGTTGTGGGACTTGAACTGGGCAATCCTGTTGGGAATGGTGTCTGGCTAAGGCTAGCCCCCAGGTCATGCATGAGGATTGCCTAAGACAGTGTTAGCCTGGATCACAGCTACTCTAGTGTTTGTGCCAACAGTATTCAGAGGACCACATTTTCAAGCTATTCCTGCTATGACTCTGTGATCAGTTTACTGAGATATTTCTAAACACATTTGTATACTCACCCCTTAGAAGTGGAATCATTGAAAAGGGAAACTTACACAAATATATATTTTTCTGAATCATTATTATTTCCCTTGGAAAAATATGTTAGTGTTTCTTTCACAGTAATGGATGAAATTCAGTTGGAAACCATGTCATCAGAACCCAAACTGAAGGAAATATCACAGCCACTGAGACCCTCCAATAGAATGACTCCAACTTCTCCATACCGTGACTTTACACAGTTTCTCTGACAAGTGGCAACCAGAATCTGGTGTGTTGGACTCAAAAAGCAACATTCATATTTGTAAATGAGAAGTGCCAATGAATGAGGCAGGCATTAGAAATTGATTTTTCATAATACTAAACAGGTCCTTAATTTATTTTGCTCTGAACTAGCTGCCTCTCTGCAGAAAAACTCCTGGGCACATCTCAGAAGCTAGCATAGCAAGGGGTTGTACCTGACAGGAAGCTTTTATGAGTTCTTTCTGTTTTGAAGGGAGATTAACGGTACACAGAGGCTGGACAATGTCACTGGGGACCTAGTCCAGGAAGCAAGTCCTGAAATAGTTTAATTTACTAACAGAGATGTAGCTAGAGAGTCTGTGAATTGCATCTCTCCATAGGTGCAGCACTGCCAATTAATAGGCTTTTCCATCTTTGTATCTTATTTGGAGGAAAGGTATGAGATAAGACTTACAGTTTTCATTATATTATTCCAGTAAGTCTCCAATAGCTTAAGAGAAAAGTTTGGATATTATGCTGTGCTGTGAACGTTCAAAAAATCAGAAATGAATAGCTTATTTTTTTTCAGAAACTCAGCTAATGATTTCTTTGGACCCTGTGCAAGACTTTAGCATATTAAAGGCTGGCAAGTCTGTTGGCAGCTAATCAGCAATTTGGGCACAACAATATTACCACAATATTTATTTCCTTGGAATCAACATTATTTTAGCCAGGAAACTGAGGAATAGTGCTAAATAAATTGAAGGTGATGTGCCCTCTTTAGGTATCGGGAAGGGGACGGGGGAGGGGGGAGAGGGGTGTTTTTGCTCTTTTTCCATCATATGAGGGAACATAAATTAAAACTCCCAAATTTTTAAGGAGAATTGCAAAGGTAGGGAATATAAAACTTTATTAAATTCATTCACTGTTCCAAAACTAAGAACTGAATAGAAACACTAATGTTACATTAATTTCCCACTGTTATTTTTAATCTTACAGAGTGGATTTTGTCTCACTCCACTGGTTGTTTCAAGTATACTACTACTTTATGTATACGACTTCATAATATTATATTTCAAACATTTCAAATCCGGAAATGCCAGTTTCAGCCACTGTAGGTGGAGATGTTGGTTGACTGTATTCCTAACAGCATCTTCTGTGACAATCACAGGTATTGAGGTTAAAATCACAAGTTTTAAAATTTGGGAAGAGTGTTGATGTTCAACCTGTCAACACCCATATATATTTTTTTCTCTTATCTAAACATATACTTTTACTAGAGATGGATGAAGAACAACACTATTGATTTTTATATTTTTAATGTTATTTTTATTATTTTTTAATTTTATTTTTATTAAATCTTTTTTTTTTTTTCTTTAAATATTATTATTTTTATCAAATATTCTTACAGGTTCAACAGATAAGTTGAGGTGTCTTATTTTGAACTGTTGTTAAAGAAGAAGCTCTTGTTAATTATGTCTTTTCAAGGGTTCTGAGGAAATATTAATAAGAAATCAGGTTTTAACTTCATTGTTTTGTCACAATTCCAGTTGCTTACATTCAAGTGAACAAAAATAATTTTGGAAGGTACGTTTCTGAATCACATGAATCACAAATTTTCTGAATCACAAAATACACCTTTGTGTATCCAAAAAGCATTCATGGAATGTCATTCATTTCAGGTTGATTGGTGAAAGGAAAAATATGCAGGTCTTATAGCTGTGCAGAAAATGGCATTATTAATATTTAAATATTATTAATATTTATTTATTATTATAAATCAGCTATGGAGTGCTGAACTGAGCAACTCTTTGAATCTCTAAGATCACCAATCTATTAGACTTATATAATGCAATTTAGTCATATATAACTACATAATTTATAAGCTTTACATTAGATCAACCATCTATTAGGCTTTGTAAAAATTAAAACTTATTGCTAAGATATGAAAAGATATGAAAAAAGAAATTAGCCAAATCTGGAATTTACCATCCTACTAAAGAAAGCAATTATGATTTGAGACTTTCAAGAACAATGGTTTTAGCTGGTATTATCTCCTTTTTTTTTTTTTTTTTACAGACAGTTGGAAGGGTTTGTCCTTTTTAAATTCTTAGATCGAGTTCTAACCTCAGTTATAGTGGTATAAATCATGTATATAAAGCATAACTTTGGTTCATTTGAGTTGCTCCTGATTTGCATATATATAAGCAACAGCCAAAACAGCCATGAAAATCTTTTCACACAAAATCAGTATAAGAATTCCAGCACATACCTTATAGTGTAACATATGTAGGTCCATACATAAAAACTCTCAATACAACTTTTGACTTTTAGGAAGAAAACACTTTTTACTTTGGCCAAGTTAAAATCCAAAATTTCCAGTCATTTTTCAGCTTTACTTTTTGAAACACAATTTGAGCTGCCACATACTCAAATATAAAGGTGGATTTAAAGATATCTGCAAAGCAGGAACTCTGTCTCAGAGAATAACTGAATGAATTTGGCTGATGTAATCTAGATAATTTACTTTCTATATTTCTGTTGAGATGTTATTTTTTAGAAATCATCATAAGGTTAATATTTGTATATTGATCTATCATCTCAGATACCTCAAAATACCCAGCTGACAGTTTTATCTGTGGATTCATAGAATTTTTAAACCTCTGCGTATTGTCATGGGGAAAATTTTCTTTTACACAAAGACAGTATAACTGGACTCTGTTTTCTCTCGACTGTTTTATGCTGATTCCTCTAAATGAAAAAGTTTCTACTCTAGACCTCTCCTCAGAAATTGAAAGAACAGGATGAATCATAACTTGTGAATGCAACAGCTATCATGAAGCTGGGAAATCACTTATTTTGACATCAGTATTATACATCTAATATTTGACATTTGTACACAACTAAACCTCCCTGAGCCACAGAATAGATGCACTCGTGTACATAAACGCTCCTTCTTCTACAAATATTCCACATGTTGCCCCAAAAAAATTCTTGAGGGAGGTGTACACTCCCCATCCTTGGAGGTATTCAGGACGCTATGGGAGAAGCGTCCTTATTTTCTTCCTTTCTCAAAGTGTAGTGAAAAAAAATGCCTGAAAATATACTTGGCCATATCATTTTTTTTTTTTTAAAGAAATATATTACCACATTATGTTCATTACACCCTATATTTTATATATTAGAAAATGCTTATGATTAAAATAAACAGCTAAAATTAGTTGTTCATTAAGGAAGATAGCCTTTACCGAAGCTCCTGGATGTTTTTACCCAATAGTTAGAATGGGGTTAATCTATTTCTTTTTGATGACTAAAATGTAAATATCTGTTATAAACTAGTTATTCTATTATAAACAGATTTTATAATATTCTAAAACATTATTATAAAATACTAGCTTTCCCTAGTAGTAATGTGAAAGGAACTGGCACCTTCAGATTCCAATTCATCCCATCCTGAGGTAAATATCTATGATAAATGAGTGTAAAGCACTTTGGAAAGGCCTATGTTTCTTTCCTTTGAGATATTCCTTATGGAAGCTCTGAAATTGGAGAACATACTTCAAATAAACGACAAATTTTTGCATGGCACAATATGGTAATGTATTTTATAGATTATTTTATACTTTCAACCCTGCTTCACTTTCGTTGCTCTTCTCTTTATTAGTCTCTTCTATGTTTGCTTTTGCTTCTTTCTGCATGATACCAATTGTGAATCAGCTGTGTTTTATTACTGTTTTTTCAAGTCTGTTAAGTCTCCTTAGTGCATCTGTGGTATATATAGTGATGGGATTATTATGATAATGTTGTGGTGCTTACAATTTATCTTTGTCCTTCTATTTGTTCCACACTTTTTTTTTTTTTTTTTTTTTTTTTTTTTTTAATGCACATTTTCCCTTTCTATACCTCTTCCCTACATAGTTTTCAAATATTGTTATACAACCTCATTTTTTGGCATTTTAAATGATGACTTTTTAAAGTTACAGACTCTTGATATTATGACCATAATGTATCAAATATACCAAGATAATCCAGTTATTGTAAGCATTAGAATTGTACATGCTTAAGTGCTGTCAAGGGTATCAAAAGTTACCATTCAGGGAACTGATGGTGCTCTTTAGTTTCAGTTTTTACTTTTCCATTCCATATTTTTTTGTTTCGAATTTGATAGATCAGTCCATGTGGACCCAAAATGCTCATTACCACATTTTATAGTTTTCCCATATAGTTTGAAATCCTAACCTTTTTAATATATATATATATTATTAGCAATATTTTGTGTATTTACATGATATTTGCAGATTCTGATAGCATTTACTTTATACTTGTTCACTTTTCTACTTGTTATTCCAATAGGTCTTTAAAGATAACAGTAATGAAAGTGAAAAGAAAAATAAAAGCTCATTATCTTCACAGATTGCTAATATTCAGAAAACTGCAAACAAACAAACAAACAAACAAAGCTTTGTCAGGTACAAATCCTTTTCACTTTTCCCTTAAGAACTCTGTTATTGAAAAAAAGACCCATGTCCACAATGTAGACATTATGTTTTAACTAGCCAGTCCAGGGTCATATTATAATCAACAGAGAAAAATGGGCATTTCTAAGCGGTGATTTGTCTTGATCTAGTTTAGATATAAGAAGGAGGAGGATACAAATGATATTCTAGTTGTGTCCATTTCTCTCCCCAGACTACAAAGAAAATCTAGAGAACTAATTCAGTGTACAGATATCTACAATAGAGATATAACAATTCAGTGAGATGAATCCCACTTACAGTAACAAAAGGCAAAATTCTAACATATAAACTTAAATCATTTGAAAGAAATTTATTGAATATGCAGAACTCCGTACCATTACAAAAGATGTTTTTTTAAGAACAAAAGGGGTGTTTTCCCAGTTCTTCCTGAGTTCACTCTTGGTCTGTTTAAAGAGGTTTATGCCATTATCTCATTCTTATGGGTAAAAGGCAATAACCAGGGAGGAAATGGACTCTTGCACTTCTCTTATCTTTGAAGGAATTGAATTCAAGTTAACATCTGGGATAGTGAAATGGCTAACAGCAAAATTCCACTTTCTTTCATAAGCAAAGGTGAAGTAGGAAAGAGATTCCCAGGGTGGTGTTTTTAAAAGGTTGCTTGTGGAAAAATACGTTCTGTTCACCATTCTTAATGGTCAATGCCAAAAAATATTTTTTTTCTCCATGTCTTCTTAGCAGAATGCATAAGAAATGTTAAGGAGATAGATTTCTTTTTTTTTTTTTTTTTTTTTTTTGTTCATACTAGCTAGAGGAAGGTAATTGGGAGACTTTGTTCTTTGATCTCACTAATAGAAATAGAGGATGCACCCTCAGCAAATTTGCTAACACAAAGCTCAGAGGAGTGGTTGGTAGCCCAGAGGGCTGTGATGCCATACAGAGGGACTTCAACAGGCTGGAGGGTTGGGCCGAAAGTTCAACCAGGGCAAGTGCAGGGTCCTGCACCTAGGGAGGAATAACTCCATGCACCAGTACAAGCAGGGGGGTGACCTGCTGGAGAGCAGCTCTGCAGAGAGGGACCTGGGAGTCCAGGTGAACAGCAGGCTGACCACGAGCAAGCCATGTGCCCTTGTGGACAAGAAGGCCAACGGTATCTGGGACTGCATTAGGAAGAGCATTGCCAGCAGGTCAAGGGAGGTGATCTTGCCCCTCTGCTCAGCCCTGGTGAGGCCACACTTAGAGTAGTGTGTCCAGTTCTGGGCTCCCCAGTATGAGAGGGACATGAAGCTCCTGGAGCAAGTCCAGAGGAAGATTACAGAGATGATTAGAGGACTGGAGCACCTGTTGTACGAGGACAGTCTGAGAGAACTGGGTCTTGTTTAGTCTGGAGATCTGAAGCAACATTGTAATGCAAATGAATAATTCTTAAAATTTTAAAATAAATAGTTATTAATCACCGATGCTTCTGTATGATACAAATTATACCTGCTTCCAAAATGGGAGCAGTAATATCTATGTATGTAAAGAATTCTGAAAAAGCTATTAAGATATTTCTAATGAGAAGACAATAATGCACAGTATATTCATGGGAAGTTTTATAAATACATAAATACATATACATCTCTCTCTCTCTCTCTACATTATATATATATATACACAAAATCTAAGTACTTTTGGAAGTGAGTCTGTTCTGTGTGTATTGTGGTTAAGTTTTGGTCCATTAATGGCTCTGCTACTACAAATAAATGATAATGAAAATACATTACTCTTTGCTGTCAGTCTTGAACTGCTGCACAAAAGTAAGAATATTAATAATTAGTTTTGTGTGGACTTAACCTTTTGTTTTATGTACAAGTATATGTATTAAAATGGGTTTTATAAAATGTTCTTAAGGATGCAATAAGTGTTATACCTGTCATTTGAAAGCTATTCAAACTATAGCCTGATTCATTTTGTTGTATGAGTAAGAAAATATGTTTGACTTCTAGTTTTCCATGAGGAAAAAAAAAAAAAAAAAAAAAAAGAGAGAGAGAAGGAAGTAGCAGCATTTTGTGAAATGTTAATGCTTCCTTGAAATAATAGGCATGTAGGCATGTCAAACTGCTGTTTCCAGTGAGGCAAGTTACAGATAAAAAACCATCCCATTATATGTCACTGATAGCCTTGGCACATCATCCTGGAACCCTGATTCATTTATGTGTGTGCATATACATATATATATATAAAATTTGTGTGTTAAAAAGCAAAAGCTTGATTCTGTTTTTACTTAGCTGTTTTCTTTGGTATTACTTTTAGTTTTCACTGCCTGAAAGAAAAACTTATTGACCATTATGGTATTGCTAACAGTGCTTGGAGTGGTTTCATGTATGAATGATGCGGCATAGATTTGATGTGACACAGCTCTGGTCTGCACAAAATATTGGTTTTTGTTCCCTGCATTTTGGCAATACTAAGGTCTCTAAAGATATTGTGATTTTCTCAGCTATGTGTATTATTGAAAACTCTTTGCCAAATAAATTCTGCAAAATATATATATATAAAGTTCCTATAGGTGTTTTCTTGTAAATATACTGTCTATGAATTATTATTTTAATTTGATTATTTTGATTCTTCTGACAAATGATGTGATGATTTTTAATTTATCTTATTTTTTTCTGAGGTCTTAGTGAATGACATATAACATAGTTTCTGATTAGAAATCCCTTATGCTGGAAAATAAGTTTAACCTAATATTGTTCTTTGGAAACTCTTTCTATCAACTATACTTCTGATAAGCACATTTATTAGATTATTTTATCTACATTGGGTAGCCCTTTACAGTGTACGAACTGCCTCCATGGGAATGCACATGGAATGAGAAACTAGTCAAAACAAGTGAGTGCATTCCAGCCCTTAACAGCTGAAACCTGTAATCATGGCATTTTCTAGCCTGAATAAACACTCTGGGAACCCAGCTCTCTGAGGTCATACAATCAGGGAATTGGAAAGATGGCATTTGTGGCATAGCAGTCAGTATTGTGGATACTGTGGTAAAATGCTGAGGACAAAGCATGTGATTTTGTTATTATTACTATTACTATTAATAATAATAATAATAATAACAACAAATAACGCAAACTCCCTAAGCATTTAAAATAAACAAAACTTGCCTCGTGGATACATATATTCATATACACTTGCATATTCACACAAAAACATGAACTTGAAAGAACTGGTATGCTGATAATCTTTTTACTACTCATTCCACTCATAAAGAATCCTAAGTATTGAAATAAGATTCAAAGTTCAAACCAGATTCACAATAGTTCTATTTTATCTTTACTGACCTATAATAAAAAGGCAGAAGGGACAAATAACATAATATGTAAAAATGTTTCTGGACTTAGTAGTAACCATATTGATTTAATTCATCTCACTGGGGTGCTACTATAACGCTACAAAAAAAAAGTGTTGGAAAGTTCAGAGGCATTAATCTTCTTATCTGTGTACTGAAACTCACTCTGAAAAGATAGATGAAGGAGGGCTGATGAATACTGCTTCATTAGGAGAATTTTAAAATGCAATTTGTCTTCATGAAAACGAGAGATTACACATTTCCAGCTTTCTCTTGGGCCTGCTGGAAATATTTTTAAGCAATAACCTCTGATACAGCATAGTCTTTATAGGATGGCAGTAATTATAGAACAGAGGTATATCCTCTTCAATCTGCTCATGAATCACAGCTGTGGAAAATCTCAAAACTGCAGATTCAAATTTCCTACATATGATTATGTGGTATCGGGGAAAAAAAAAAAAAAAAAAAAAAAAAAAAGTCCTTTTAACTAATTTGGTTCTATGTTCAGTAGATTGTGCTGAAGATTTTCATAGTGCTTAAGGCTAATGGTGCAGGTGATGAGCTAAAACTTGATTAATCCTCAAAATTTGCAGGAATCAAAAAGCTTTTTTCTAATGGAATATTGGATGTTAAAATAACATTCTAATAGATTAATGGATACTCTTTCTATTACTCACACCTTAATTCCAGACTGCCTTGTATTGCCTAGGAGTTTTATGACAGAACTGCAAAATGTGGAAGAAAAAAGAAACTACAGAGTTGCAAATGTTACACTAGGAAACAAAGACCAAGACCTATCTAGGCAAACACAATCTTGTTGAGATGGGGTTTCAAAAAATCCCATTGCCTGATTGCTCATTCTCTGTCTCATCACATAGAATCCTTAACATACAGGGATCTGAAACCAAAGCCAGTGAAGCCAATGGGGAGATCCTCATTAATGTTGAATCATCATCTAGGTTGGAAAAGACCTTCAAGATTCCCTAAATACCTTCATGAATGGGGACTCCACAACTTGCCTGGGTAGTCCATTCCGATGTTTGACCACCCTTTCTGAGAATAAATTATTCATAATGTCCAATATAAAACTTCCCTGGCACAACCTGAGGCCATTTTCTTTTAACCTGTCACCTGAGAAAAGAGATCAAGTTTTCACTAAATGCATAAAGGACAGAAAACTCACAACTATGTTGCAGCACTAGATAAAAACTTACAGCATTTCAGAGGAAGAGTACAGCCCATGTTTGACACAGTGAAAGCTCTCCATTTTCCCTTTTCCCTACACTTATTTGTCTTTTCAGCCTTCTATGCAGAGGCACCCTTTGAACGTTACTCTGTCTGATCCTACCTGCAGCTTTATTATAGAGTCACAGTGGGAGGGAATGTCAAAACAGAGGGCATTAATCCAACTCTTTTACTAGAATGGACTTTTAGACCCCTTTTCTGCTGCCTATCCTTTTTTTCACCTTTTGTATACTCACTTTTTGTAATATCTATTTTTTCACCTCTTGTTTTACTCACTTCTGGTAAAATTCTCAGTCCATTTGCAAAACAGGATTTTTTATTCCTAAAAAGAAATGAAAAGAAAAAAAAAAAACAGACACATATAAAATAAAATAAAATAAAATAAAAATAAAATAAAATAAAATAAAATAAAATAAAATAAAATAAAATAAAATAAAATAAAATAAAATAAACAAAAAGACCAGGTCAGTTCTCCTTGCTGCCTTCACTATTCATGGTGCCTTCCCAGAGTATTCTGCATAGCTATTCCCTGAACAAGTTGAAGACACCCTCCTGACAGTCCTAACCCTGCTGCCTAAACTCCAGACTTCCTCTTGACTATCAACTCAGTTTGAAGCTGTTTTCGATGATCACTGTCAACATCATTCTTTCACACCCTCACGGAAAAAAAAAAAAAAAAAAAAATCTTAAATCTAGTCTGAACCTCCCCTGGCACATCTCTGTGCCATTTCTGTGTACCCTATCTTTGTTTATCAGGGAGAATAGACTGACACCTCACTCTCCATTGCCTGTCCTCAAGAAGTTTTAGAGAGCAATGAGGTTGCATTCTAGCCTCCTTTTCTCCAAACTAGAAAACCAACGTGTCCTCAGCCTCTCATCATAGGACATGCCTTCCAGCTCTCTTACCAGTTTTGTTGCCTTCCCCTGGATTCTTTCAAATGTGTTAATATCCTTTTTATACTGTCGAGCCCAGAACTGCATACCTTATTCAAGACAAGTGTTAACCAATGTCAAATATAGTGGAAGAAACACCTCTTTTGAGCAGGTGGCTATACTGTGTTTAATGCAACCCAAAACACAGTTTGTTGTCTTCACTGCCAAAGCACTGCTGATTTGTGCTGAGACTACTGCCAACCTGCAGCCCCCAGGTCCCTTTCTGCTGAGCCATTCTCTAGCCACTTGTCTCTCAGTCTGTACCTGTGTCTGGGGTTACTCCTTCCCAGGTGAAAAACTTGACATTAACCCTACTTGAAATTCATGGTGTTTATGGTTGCCCAATGCTCCAATGTATCTTAATCCTTCTGCAAGGCCTCTCGTCCCTCTAGAGAGTCAACAGCACTTCCCATTTTAGTATCATCAGCAAACTTGCTAAGGATGCATTCAGCTCCTGCATCCAGATCACTGCTAAAAATGTTGAACAGAACTGTCCCTGAAACTGAGGCCTGGGGAACACTGGAACAGGTTGCCCAGGGAACTGGTGGAGTCACCATCCCTGGGGGTGTTCAAGGAAAGGTTGGACATAATGCTTAGGGACATAGTTTAGTGGGTGATGTTGGTAGTAGGACGATGGTTGGACCAGATGATCTTAAAGTCTTTTCTAACCTTAATGATTCTATAACCACTAGTGAGTGGCTGCCAGCCAGATGTAGCCCCATTCACTGTGACCTGTTGAGCTCTATTTTTCAGCCAGTTCATTACCAGGCACATTATGTACCTGTTCCTCTCACAGTTGGACAATTTGCCCAGAGGGACACTGAGAGGGACAGTATCAAAGGCCTTACTGAAATCCAGACATTACATCCACCACCTTCCCTTACTCAGCAGGTGACCTTATGATAGAAGGAGATCAAATTCCTAAGGCAGACTTACTCTTCATTAGTCTGTGTTAACTATGCTTGTTAATAGCTTTGTTCTTTAACTGCCTTTCAATATTCTCCAGGAATATGAGCCTGTCAAGATCTTATGGGTAAGAAATGGAAGGCAGACCAATGAAGCTGACATAATTGAGGGTGTTTACTACAGGCTTCAGGCTAGGATCAGGAGAAGTAGACAAGGCCTTTTACAGAGAAGTTGGAAGTATCCTCACAATCACAGACCCTGCTTGTCATGGGGGACTTCAAATACCATGACAACTACTGGAGGGCAAGCAAGACACAAATAATCCAGGAGATTCCTGGAAATAATTTATAATAACTTTCTGACACAGATGATGGAGGAGCCAAAAAAGGAAGGAGTGCTGTTGGACCTTGTGCTATCAAACAAGGAAGGACTGATTGGAGATGTGATGGCTGAGGGCCACCTTACCAATAGTGACCACGAGATCATGGAATTCAGAATTCTGTGAGGAGGAAGTAGGGCAATAAGTAAGATTGCTACCCTGGGTTTCTGAAGAGCTAACTTTGGCCTCTTTGGGGACCATCTTGGAAGAATCTCATGGGAGTGTGTCCTGGAGAGAGGAGGGGTCAAGGAGAGCTCATTATTATTCAAGGACCACTTCCTCCAAGCTCAAGAATGATGCATAGCTATTGACAGGAAACTGAGCAAAGAGTGTAGGTGACCTGCATTGATAAACAAGGAACTCCTGAAAAAAAAATAAAACACAAGCAACAGATGTACAGGAGATGGAAGCAGGGACAGACCACTTGTGATTAATATAGGGAGTCAGAGTACGCAGAGGAGTCAGAGTACTGTCAGAGTACGCAGAAGCAAGATGAGGAAGGCCAAGGCCTATTTGGAATTAAATCTGGCTAGGTATGTCAAGGACAACAAGAAAGGCTTCTTCAAATATGTCTGTAACAAAAGGAAAACTAGAGAAAATGTGGGTCTGGTACTGAATGTGGCAGGGACCCAGGTTACAGAGGATGCAGAGAAGGCAGAAATACTGAATGACTTCTTTGCTTCAGTCCTCACTGCTAAGGACAGCCTTCAGGAATCCCTGAAACAGGAGACCAGGAAAAAATTCTGGAGAAAGGAAGACCTTCCCTTGGCTGAAGAGGATCGGTTAGAAATCATTTAGGCAATCTTGATATCCACAAGCCCATGGGTGGCACCCGTGATTGCTAAGGGAGATTAACACCATTGCTAGGCCACTCTTGATGATCTTCAAAGGTCATGGCAATCAGGAGAGGTGCTTGAGGACTGGAGGAAAGCAAACATCACCCCAGTCTTCAAAAAGGACAAGAAGGAGGACCCAGGAAACTACAAACCTGTCATTCTCACCTCTATCCCTGGAAAGGCGGTGCAACAGTTCATCCTGGAGGCCATTTCTAAGCATGTGTAAGACTAGAAGGTTATTAAGAGAAGTCAGCATAGATTCACCAAAGGGAGATCATGCTTAACCAACCTGATTGCGTGCTACAATGGGACAATTGGCTGGATAGATGAAGGGAAAACCGTGGATGTTTTCTACCTGGACTGCAGCAAGGTTTTCAACACTGTCTCCCATGATATCTTCATAGGCAAGATCAGGAAGTGCAGGCTGAATGGAAAGTCTCAGAGGTCTGTTATCAGTGGCACAGTCTAGTTGGAAGCCTGTAGCTAGTGATGTCCTGCAGGGGTAGTACAGGGTCCAGTATTGTGTAGCATCCATCAGCAAGTTGGATGAAGGAATAAAGTGCCTTTTCAGCAAACTTGCTGATGATACAAAATTATGAGGAGTGGCTGATACCCCAGAATACTGTGCTGCCATTCAGAAGGATCTTGTTAGGCTGGAGATATGAGCAGAGAGGAACCTCTTGAAATTCAACAATGGCAAATGCAAAGTTCTGCACATGGGGAGGAATTAATTCACGCACCAGTACTGGCTAGGGGCTGACATGCTGGAAAGTATGTGGAGAAGGACTGGGGTGTCCTGGTGGACAACAAGTTAACCATGAGCCAGCAATGTGCTCTTGTGGCCAAAGAAGGCCAACAGTATCTTGGGCTGTATTAGGAAGAGCATTGTCAGCAGGTCAAGGGAGCTGACCCTTCCCCTCTACTCAGCCCTAGCAAGGTCTCTTGTGGAGTACTGTGCCCAGTTCTGGTCTCCCAAGAGACGTGGAAACAATTTTACAGTTGTTTCAATTTTGGTGACCACAAAAGGAAAATCACTGGTCTCCTAATCACGGTCCTCTAACTCAGAGGACTGGGCAGCCCATGATCTATAATTAATATTAAAAACTGAGAAAAAAAAAATAATAATAAAAAAATAATAAAGACCTCTACCTTTTCTTCATTCCTGCTTGTTAGGTGAATATCTTCATCAAGTGTCAGTCCAACTTTTTTGTTTGTTTGTTTGTTTGTTTTTATACTTTCTTTTGATGTTGACATACTTTCAAAGAGCTTTTTTTGTTGTTTGACATCACAATGGCCAGTGTGAACTCGAGTTTTGGCTTTTCTTGTTTTCTCCCTGCTAATGTGAAGTGCAGCTCTGTAATCTCCCTGTGAAGCCTGATCTTGCTTCCAGAGACCACGTATTTTCTTTTTCTGCACAAGTTCCAGGAGGACTTCCTTGTTCAGCCATCCCTGTCTTCTGCCCCACATATTCACATTGCTTTTTCACTTTATTCCCTCCAGCCTGAACTCCTAGTACCACTCCTCCAGTGTTTAAGCCTAGGCAATGTTTGAAAGGAGGTGGGAAGATACTGCAAAAAATATTTCAAAATTTTATATATGGGAAATGGAATATAGCATTGAATTGAAATATATATATATATATTTCAGGCCTGGAAAGAAAGAATCTGAAAACAAGACTTAAGCAGCCATGCATATAATGTCTGAAACCACAGAGGAAATAGCTGACAAGATGAGTGGTAACAAGGTGAGCAACATATCAAAAAGAAAAAAAAAATCCCCCTAGAGGAGACAAGATGGATGAAGAAAGCAAACTACTGTATGTGTGAGAGTGTGTTTAATATACTCAGCTGTGTAAGACCTTCAGTGAAAAGGTCACTGAAGCTAACAGAAAATACACTGTCATTATGGACTAATGCTACTCTCAGACAAAGGACACTAGTGAAATTACAGATATATGTGCTCCCTTCCCACACTGTTGGTAAAGTCTCCCCATAATACAGATCAGCAGAATCCTGCAGGTCTAGAATCATCCAGCAACATAATGAAAATACAAAAGCTGATGATCCACCTATGGAAATGCTATAAAAATGTGCTGGAGATGGTGGGGACCATCTGTGTGCTATTTTGCAAGGTCAAAGACAGGAGACAAACAAAAGTAGTAACATTTTCACAAAGTGAAATCAGAAAGCTAGATGAAGGACAGATCTCTGCTCTTCTTTATACCATGAGTCTGTCCTACTTTTTAGTCTAAAGCCATCTTGTGCACAAATGTTTATGACATTTCTGGGAAGGAATGCTCAACAATACACTGCATAATATCTTTCTTATAAGATTGTCTTCCTGTCTGGATTTCAGCTTCAGAAACTGTGAAGACCATGGCAATGGCCCAAAGTCAGTATAAGCACTTTGTAATATTTGCTTTACATCAAATTGTGTATGTCTCATTTGGTTTGATTAGAGGCTGTTTCAAAGCTCCTGAAGTTTGACTGTTTGTAAATCCACATCTCTGAAATGAGGTAACAATTTAATGAAGACAAATATGTACTCCTTACTAATTAAAAATAAAATCCAGGGCCTTATTAATTGTAGGCTTCTCTTATTCGCATAATTTAAAAGTGTTGCTGTAGAATAAGTCAGAGAAGGCAATATCTTACCTTAATCTTAGCTATTTTGAACACTTTTGATTCTCATCTACTCAGGTAATATTCAAGGAGTTATTTTACTTTTACAACAGGAAGCTGTGGTAGTTGGTAGTTGGTAGTTAAAATACCTGGGAGTATTGGTTGATAGTCGGCTGAATATGAGCCAGCAGTGTGCTCAGGTGGCCAAGAAGGCCAGCAGCATCCTGGCTTGCATAAGAAACAGCGTGGCCAGCAGGTCCAGGGAAGTGATTGTCCCCCTATACTCGGCTCTGGTGAGGCCGCATCTCGAGTACTGTGTTCAGTTTTGGGTCCCTCGCTACAAGAAGGACATGGAGGTGCTCGAGCGAGTCCAGAGAAGGGCAACGAAGCTGGTGAGGGGTCTGGAGAACAAGTCTTATGAGGAGCAGCTGAGGGAGCTGGGACTGTTTAGCCTGGAGAAGAGGAGGCTCAGGGGCGACCTTATCACACTCTACAGGTACCTGAAAGGAGGCTGTAGCGAGGTGGCGGTTGGTCTATTCTCCCACGTGCCTGGTGACAGGATGAGGGGGAATGGGCTAAAATTGCACCAGGGGAGGTTTAGGTTGGATATTAGGAAGAACTTCTTTACTGAATGGGTTATTAGTCACTGGAATAGGCTGCCCAGGGAAGTGGTTGAGTCACCATCCCTGGAGGTCTTTAAAAGACGTTTAGATGTAGAGCATAGGGATATGGTTTAGTGGAGGACTTGTTAGCGTTAGGTCGGAGGTTGGACTCGGTGATCTTGGAGGTCTCTTCCAACCTAGAAATTCTGTGATTCTGTGATTCTGTAAATTAACTACTCTCCAGAAATGATAATTCCTCTCTTCATTACAAAGTAGATCTAGATGATGAGGTCCTAGTGTAAGATCTCAAATAATATTATAGCAATTTTGAAAGCCTAGCATGGAATTAAATGCAATGCAAATTCTTGATGTCCAGGTGGAGATCAGTGATGAGTAGTATCCGTCTGTGGTCTGCACTGGGACCAGTATTATTCTACATATTTGTTGGCAACATGGAGTCAGACTGAGTTCAGACGACACCAAGCTGCAAGGTGTGGTAGACATGCTGGAGGGAAGGGATGTCCCATCCAGAGGGACTTTGACAGGCTCAAGAGGTGGACCTATGTGAACCTCATGCATTTCAACAAGGCCTAGTGCAAGGTCCTGTACCTGGGCTGGGGCAATCACAAACATGAATACAGGCCAGACAATGAGAACAGCCCTGAGCCCTGACTTGAGGATATTGATTGATGGATAACTCAACATGAGCTGGCAATGGGTGTTTCCAACCCAAAAAGCCAACCGTATCCTGGGCTGCAACAAAAGAAGCATAACCAGCAGGTCGAGGGAGGTGATTCTTGTCCACTACTCCACTCTCATGAGACCCCACCCAGAGTACTGGATTCACCGCTGGGTCTCCCATGTCCCCAAGGATATGGATCTGTTGAAGTGAGTCCAGAGGAGGGCCACAAGGATGATCAGAGGGCTGGAGAACCTCCCCTATGAAGACAGGCTAAGATTTGCATCTGTTTAGACTAGAGAACAAAAGGCTCCTGGGAGACGTTATAGAGACCTTCCAGTACCTAAAGGGGGCCTACAAGAAAGCTGGGGAAGAATTCTTTGTCAGGGACTGTAGCAATAAGACAAGGGTTAATAGCTTTAAACTGAAAGAGGAGAGATTTAGATTATATGTTAGGAGGAAATTCTTTACTGTCAGGGTAGAGAGGCACTGGAATGGGAATTTGGGACACAGGAGTTAGTCTTGATGATCCTTGTGGGTCCCTTCCAACTTGGATATTCTATGATTCTGTGTTTCTGTGATTCTAAGCTGAATCCTGCCCTTAATGTCCACGTAGAAATCTACATACAGACATTTTTAAATAAGTATTTTAATCTCTGAGTAAATCCTCCCGTCCTTGCTTAAATTAAGGAGATAAATTTAGCTTTAAATCACCAAAATTAATCTTGATTCTAGCCTCAGGTATATATGTGCCTATGTGAATTTGCTAACAGTACAGCATATTCCCTATAATTTTAGTTTTGGATATAAACTGAAAGCAAAAAGAAATTATAGTTCTATGTAAACCAGATTTTAAATCCAAATGAATGGCCCAGAAATCTCATCAAAATGCTTACTCTCGACATCTGAGCTCACAACCACCGCCCCAAAAACATACTGCTAATGACAGTCACTCTCTGAGACACAGCAACTGTCCTAATGTCACAAAACAACAGAACAGAACAACTTCCAATCAAACTTAATGGCAATGGTGTACTCTCAATCTTTGGTGTGACAATCTACTACTACAGAATATATAGCATTCAGAACACTCTCCAAGGAAATGTATCTGGAAGGAGAGTGAACAAGATGGAGAGTCATCTGCCTAAAAATGCTTTTAGATATCATTGATGCTTTTTTTGTACCCACTCTGGAGTGTCAGGCACTCCATGGTCAACATGTGGCTTACCTTCTGTCTATATGGTTGTCTGTGGACAGCTTGAAGATTGTCTGTGAAGAGCTTGTCCAAATATGCCTGGTGGTATGTTTATGAAGGTGTGCGCTCTGTGGTACAGAGTCAGAGAATCATATAATAACTTGAGTTGGAAGGGAGACACAAGGATCATTGAGTTCAACTCCTGACTCTACACAGGACAACATAAAATCAAAGTACATATCTGAATGCCATAAGCTTATTGAACTCTTCTGAATGCATTATCCATAGGCTTATTGAAACTCTAACAAGCTTGTTGTTGTCACAACTTACCTGGGGAACCTGTTCCAGCACCCAACCACTCTCTCAGCAGGAAGCCTTTTCATTATATCCAATCTGAACTTCCCTTGACTGCTCCCTCAGGTCCTATATCTGGTCACCAGAAAAAGAGATTAGTTCTTCCCCCTCCACTCCACTTCCCCTCATGAGGAAGTTGTGGGCCACAATGAGGTCATTCCTCAGTTTCCTGTTCTGAAAGCTAAACAAACCAAGTAACCCCAGATACTCCTCCTATGTCTTGCACTCTAGACCCTTCACCGTCTTTGTTGCTCTCCTTTAGACTCTCTTATGTTCTTCTTATATTGCAACGCTCCAAACTGCATGTGAGGTGAGGCCTTACTAGTGCCGAATGGAGTGGAACTATCACTTCCCTTTACCATCTAGCTTTGCTGTGCTGGATGCACCCCAGGATATGCTTGGCTCTTTTGGCTGCCAGGGTACACTGCTGACTTGCCATTGACCAGAAGCCCCAGATCCCTTTCCGTGGGGCTGCTCTCCAGCCTCTTATCCCTAGTCTGTACACACGTCCAATGTTGCCCTGTCCCAGGCGCAGAATCCAGCAATTGCTCTTGTTGAACTTTGTATAATCAGTGATTGACCTATATCTAATTTGTCAAAGTGTCTCTGCAAGCCCTCTTTACCCTCGAGACAGTCAACAGCTCTTCCTAATTAAGTATCATTTCCAAACTTACTTAGTATGCATTTGAATCCTGCATCCAGTTCATTTATGAAAATAAGCAAGAGTACTGATCCTAAAATGGAGCCCTGTTGGAACCCCACTGATTTAACCCTATTTACTTTAGACCTTTGAGCCAATTGTTCACCCATAATATTATGTACTTGTCTAGCTGTATGCTGAACATTTTGTCCAGAAGAATACTGTGAGAAACAGTACTGAAATTCTTGCTGAAATCTGAAAAGATTATATCAATTGGCTTTCCTTGGTCAACTAGATGGGTAATTTTGTCATTAAAGGAAATTAAGTTAGTTAAGAAGACTACATTGTCTTTCAATTGTTTTTCAGAATCTCAGAGAATAATCTTCTCTATAACTGGAGAAGGATAGAGTATGTGCTCCCTTGCTCTATGGAGGAATCTGGAGCTTGCTTCAGGTCTTTTCAGACTTGTTCCTTAGAGAGAAGATGAATCCACTCTTCAAAGATAGCCCCAGGGCCACTTTTAAGCAGCAGCATAGTCCTTAATGTCATTTAAGATGCCCTGGAGGATCCCAGATATCTACACAGGGTCAGCACATATGATGTAAAATCTACAAGAACTCATATTATTCTGGACCAGCATCTGCAGGACAACAGGGAATCATACTTGAAAGAGAGCAATAGATACCTCTGTTCAGGTAACTATTTCTCAAATTACCTCAACATTTAGAAGAGATAGTATGTATTTAAAAAAAAATAAAAAAAAAAAAAATGTTTTTTTAAAGTCACTTTAACATGAAGACAACATTTTTTGACACACTTCCTCTGTCTCTCTTGCCTCATATGTAAAATGGTGGATTTAACATATTTGTTAAATATGTTAACATATTTATCCCTGTCATCCCTGAGGGAACATAACAAGTTCTACTTAGTTTTTTGGGGAGAGAGACTGATGAAATAAAACAGTAACTTTAAAGCTTATGTCACCACTAGCCTTAAATATGATATGAAATTCCTATTCTGGAATACGTGTAAGGCAAAATGAGAGATGTGGGCAGATCCCAGTATGTTTGAAAATGCAGATATAACTACAATTTAATATAGAAAATATATGAACATTGGAATAATTTAATTGAAAAGTAATGTAGCTATCATAAATTAAGAAATAGCACAGCTGGAGGATTTTTAAAGTGATTTGGAAGAAAAATCCTCTCGTTGAATTAGAGAATAAAAATTCACTTAGGGACCTTGTAGCATAGTAAAGCTGGTAGAGCTGTATAGCTAAGGGCCTTTCAGCATTTCCATTACAAACCAGTACTTTCTGGGGATTATATTTCATCTAGAAAAATCTGATGTGAGATGAACTTGGGATAAAATGTCTCAAATTTTCAGTAATATAATGGTAACTTTATTATAGTAAAAAATCTGTATTCAGTTCATATCTGTTGAGTCTGCTGCATGACTACATTACACATTTTAATATAAAGATACCTGAGCTAGTGCTGACCGAAGGTGCAATGCCCACATAATACAGTTCAGGTAAAGTTTTTAAGGCAAAATAATTCTGTTAGTATCATGCTATACCCAAGTCACTCAGAAAAAAACTCTCAGCCTGGTATATTTTCTCAGGTGAGTTTTATCACCATAAGATATTTCCATTACCTTAAGAATGCCCTTAATCCATCTCTGTCTCTCAGAACTGCCGATGAGATAAAAGGAACAAAAGGTAGCAGGTATGTGAAAAAGCATATTCTGGTCTGTCACAGGTCTTGTTTGGGAAAAATAATAATAATAATAATAATAAGATTAAAAAAATATGTAAGAATTCTGAGATAATTCCAATGGAAGGTTAATATCTCTGTTTTTTCCAAGGAATTAATAAATGTAAAAAACAGTGTTCTATTCTGAATTATGTTGCAGTGACTGTTATGGTGCAGACATAGAGGCTAATTGCCAGTGGTTCTTTGTGCATAACAGATCAAATAACCTGGAGAGTTGAGGAAAAACCTTCCAACCTTCCTGTCTTTGGGACACTTCAGTCATGGAGCTTCAAAGCAGGGTTTCGAATGTCATAGTTAATGACAAAAACATACAAATCATTTAAATATTTGTCTGGGGAAGTAGAAATAGAATATTGAACAGAGAGGGAATCAGTGATCTTAGCTATAAATAGTAAGAGTTTATAGCTCTACTCTTTCATTTTTTTATGAACCCTTTGTCTTCTAAATGTTGCAACTCTAAAATTTAAATTTATTTATATATATTTATAAATCAATTTAAGAAGAAATTTGAAAAGGGGAATAAGGAAGGATGTATTAAAAAGAGTAGGAAGACCTAAATGCTAAAAGCAAGGAACTTCTACTAACCAGGTTAGTAGATGGATGGGAAGATGAATGTGATGACATTATTACATTTCTCTTTGGGGAACAAAGTAGCTTGCTGCAGATGCATGACCTTCTCTGACCAGTCAGAGAAGTTTTGTTTGTTTGTTTGTTTTTTAATTTATTTTTTTTTTCTGACTAATATTCTACAGACTAACACAGAAGTAAATGGCTTTATCTCTTTATTTAGTTTATTTCCATGAAATATGAAATCTAATTTTATGGTAACTCATTTGTTTTCTGTTGGTTGTCTACATGATTTTTTCATGTACTTTCTTTTCTAGCAGGTATCTTCACCTCTTGAGTGTATATGAAATATTGCTAGCTAATTGTTACACTTTCCAGTGGAAAAAGAACTGCTCATCAAGGTTGTCACAAATTTTGCAGTGAACATTTAAAAGTAATTAACATTTTTCAATTCCAAACAAAATAATAGAGAATAGGTCTCTAAGGACTATTATTATTTGGTGTCCTTACAATCTTTCTGAGGTTGACAAAGTAGCAGTAATCTAGACAGTATCAGCCATTACGAGGTCTAACCTCTAACTTCAGATTTCACCAGGCTCACATCTGTGAATCCTAACAGCTTCTTCATCCATGACTGATATTACAAATTCTTAGCTTGTTCAAGGTCTCTAGAAATGTATAGTCTTCCTTGGAAACAAAGCTACAATTTTTCAATTTTTGCTAGACTGGTACACAACCCAGATTTATTATTATTATTATTATTATTATTATTATTTTCTGGCAGAAGTGCTTGTTAAGGGACTACAAGTGGCTTCAGAGAATGGCTTGAATTAAAAAAAAATAAAAAATAAAAAAATCAATGTTCTTCCCACTGTAATGAAGAACCAACCTTTTCTTGCTAACCTTTCTCTATTTTGAAGGTTAGTGCCTGGATAAAATGTCTTGCAAGGGAGTGAAAGTTGGATTCCTCAATGACCTCATGGAAAGAACATGCACTACACACAGAATAATTACTTAGGTTTAAAGATAAGTTTCAGAGCACCCAAGTTTCCAAGTCATGGATCAATTATGTGAATTGACACTTTCTATCCTTTCCATATATTTTTAAATATGGAAAATAAAAACATGATTTATTATTAGATTGAGCAAAACAATTTATATTTTTTTTCCCCGCACTGGCAGTTCAGAAAGATAGAATAAATTTGCCTTTTGGTTACACAATGCACTAATTAATGATACCATAAAATTGCTCAGCTTTTGTATTTATCCCTATGAAGTGGAACAACTTCCACTGGAGAAAGAAAATGTACCATCTACTTACATGCATTCTCATTGTTGGGCTGTGTTCCCAGCTGGAAGAGTTTTAAGAAGGGAAAGCTCAAATACTTTCATGCTGAAAGCACTAAAAGACTGTATTTACTGTATAATGAATGAGTGCTCTAAGTGTGAAAATATTGTGCACTGTTGGAAATTCATGGCTGAATTACTTTGGTTAGCACTGGGAAGTTACTTGCTTAGGACATTGGTTTCTCCCTTTAGAAACACAGAATTCCTCCTATTTGCTGTGGAGACAGTACAAGCAATTAACATGCTGCCCAGACAGTGCTTTTGGGATGAGGAGCCCTGATTCAGTACAAAAAGAACACATACACAATGTTACAGTGCCTAGAAGACCAAAAAAAATTCAGGCTATAAATAAAATCTATATATATAAAAAACAGAAAAATTTAACATGGGAAGAACTTATCAAGGGCTACCATAGATTTTCCATCAATAGAAATTTTAAAATCAATAGTGGCTCTGTTCCTAAGACATACACTGTACTTCAAACAATCACTAATTCACAGTCTTTATAACAGCCTGTATCATACAGAAGCATAGACGAGACAATCCCTTCTAGTTTTACTGTCTGAATCTTTGAAGACAGCTGCTTCCATTAACTGGAAAAGTAGAGAGGAAGCTTTTGTCAATAATAGCAGTGATATATGAAAGCAGAGGTTGAAATAGGCATAAATGGAAAACTTCATATGCTGATTTTTCTGTACTAAAAATAAGAAGACTCTCATGCTCCTTCCATGGTGCATCTGTTGTTTACTCATCATATTATATCCCTGATAAGGGGACACACATTCAACACCACTGTCTGTGGATAGAAGAAAGTCTATAGCTCTACCCCAGATCTTGCAAAGAAAGCCCTTCTCCTGTTTCTATCCTAAATGATTTTTGAGGCACCACAGACCAAAAAAAAAAAAAAAAAAAAAAAAAAAAAGAGAGAGAGAGAGAAGATTATTGAAATGTATGGGGAAAAGGGGGATAAAAAAATTATTTCAATATGCTATGCACAATTATACCAATTCACATGGTGAAATAATAAATAATGTAAAGTTGCCTGGGGGTGTGTGGGAGAGAGAGACAGAAAGGTTAGAGAAAGAGGAACAAAAAATGAGGAAAGCAACCTTGCATTGATAATAAACTAACATGAGGTTTTGCTAATTTCTGGATATCCTTAGCAAGATGCCAGTTGACAAAATACGTACGTACTTTACTTATCATCTATCATTAGCTGTATGAGCACAGCAATGGAATCACCTCCAGATTTTAGCCTCCAGATTATAGAAGTGACAAGCATCTAGAAGACTAGTTAAATTAAAACACTCCTTGACAAATTAGATACTTGGTCTTGTAGGCATCACAGAGGTTTTTCTATTCATTTATAAAAGGCTGTGCAGTGATATGCTAGTATACAATCACCTAGTGAGAAATTCAGAATTTTATAGATGATAAAGCCAATATACTTTTATTTACCACATAGTAGAAACGAATATTTAAAGAACCTATTTCCTGAAAAAGAAAGAAAGAAAAGAAAGAAAGAAAGAAAGAAAGAGAGAAAGAGAGAAAGTGAGAAAGAGAAAAAGAGAGAGAGAGAGAGAGAAAGAAGAAAGAAAGAAAGAAAGAAAG
>NC_048895.1:110151269-110157062 GCF_011077185.1 Oxyura jamaicensis | reverse complement strand
AGAAAGAAAGAAAGAAAGAAAGAAAGAAAGAAAGAAAGAAAGAAAAAAGAAAGAAAGGAAGAAAGAAAAAAAAGAAAGAAAAAAAGAAAGAAAGATAGAAATGATTATACCTCCTAAAAAGCAATAAGGTGCCAGGCCTGGTTTAGCATAAAACAGATGTGATGCCATTAGAGAAGAATTATTATTCCACATAGAGAATATCATTAGGTATATATTAAGTTCAAGATTTCAGTCAGAGAAAAATTTGTTAGCTTCAGTTTAAAATCCTTCTTTATACTATGCTCCTAAATAGGTCTGGGAAGAAATTTTCCTATTAAATTATTTCTAATGGAAAACTAAGCTTATATTAAAAAAAAAAAAAAAAAAAAAAAAATCATTACACAATTTGAACTATGTTCCATTCAATTAAGAGTGAATTCAGGAAATTCAATGATATAAATAAGGCCAATGACTAGACATTGGTAGGTAACTATTGAAGGTAACATCTAGACTGATAGTCTGTGACGACCTTAATTTTACATTCATAAAATTAGTTTTTCAAAATCAAAATAATTTGATGTTAAACCAAAGTATTTAAGTTTCTAGACAAAATATTTTTAAAAATCTTCCCCAAATTGTCAATTTTTTGTTTGTTGATTTTTGTTTGTTTGTTTAATCTTTTCTTAAATTGCACATTACCTTGCAAAAGTAGACTTATTTATTTATTTATTTATTTGTCTTCAGTAAATTTGAGAGGAAATGGTTTCTTGAATGTTTGCCCTGGTATAGGAAGATAGCAAGAAAAGAAGATACCCTGTTCTGAATACATTATTTGAATACTCCTGGAGTCCAGAATTTGAAAACTTCTATCCTCTGTTTCAACTTGGTTTAGGGTATGTATATATATATATATATATGTATATGTATATATATATATGTATTTTTATATATATTTTATATAGGTTAGTTGATATAGGGGAAATAGCAAGAATGTTATTCCTCTGATTGACTGAATACAATAGGTACACTCTCCTCTGTGTCTGTGTATGTGGCTCTTCAGTCCCTCAAAAAACACATTTCTACTTCACTGAGAAAGCAACTATTCTCTCCTCTGCAAGAAGAAAAAGTGGGGCAGGAGGAAGGTTACACTTCAGGGGAGGAAAAGTCTCTTCACACACTTGAATTATTTTTCCAAAACCAGCTGACAGTTATTCATAATACGTCTCTGTTAAGTAGTGACTTGCTTTCTGAATGCAGCTATTGGAGATGGAGGAGAGCAGCATATTGCTATGAAAAAAAGGCAAGCAAGACCCACTCTGTATGGGGCATACTAAATATTATCTTTATTAAATATTGATTTTAAAATCTTTAAGTCTCTAAAAGCTTGGAGACTGATTAAATTACTTATTAATCTAGAAGAAACTGGTTTTGTTGTAAACAGAATCAACTGAAATAATCTCAAGAGGTTTCTTATATTATGGGTAAACAACTTTTAGGCTCAAATACTGAAAAAGCTCTGGAACTGGTAAACATAATATTTGAATAAATTCTCATCTCATATGAATTGCTATCTGAATTTATGTAATAACTATACACCATTCTAGCTTTATCTCTCTGGTAGATTTGATTTGAGTAAAGATAAATTTTATCATTGAGAATTAAACACAATTGCCATTGCTTTCAATAAAACACCCTTAAAGAAATCTCCAGATCATTTTTTGTTCATACGTTCTGGGACAAGCTTTGGGGCATGCTACTCACTATGTTTCTGCAGAGGCTCACAATATGCCTTCCCTTCCCCAACATGATCTCTTCCATTCTAGGAGTACCATAGTTAAGTGCTTTGTACCTGGCAACAGTCCATCATGGGAGACGCAGTTTGGCTAAGATATTAAGGAACTGGATGTTATGTTCTGGAGGACTGTCTAAAAACCTTGACGTATATATTTTATTCATAGAATCATAGAATGGTTTGGGTTGGAAGGGACCTTAAAGATCATCTAACTCCAACCCCCCTGCCATGGGCAGGAACACCTCCCACCAGATTGCTTAGAAGCTATATCCAACCTGGCCTTGAGCACCTCCAAGGATGGGGCATCCACAGCTTCTCTGGGCAGCCTGCTCCAGTGTCTCAACCAACGTCTGATTAAAGAATTTGTTCTTTTGAATTTATTCCTCTGGATGCATTCTAATACTTCCACATCCTTCTTCTGCTGGGGGACCCAGAGCTGAACACAATACTCCAGATGGCATCTCATGACAACAGAGTAGAGGGGGAGAATCACCTCCTTCACCCTGCTGGCCACACTTCTTTGGATGCAGCCTAGGATATGGCTGGCTTTCTAGGCAGCAAGTGCACATTGCCAGCTCATGTTAAGCTTCTCATCAATCAACATCCTCAGGTCTTTCTCTTCAGGGCTGCTCTCAATCCATTATTCACCCAGCCTGTATTTGTGCTTGGGAGCACGCTGGCCTAGGTGCAGGACCTAGCCCCTGGCTTTTGTTGAACCTCATGAGATCTGCACAGGCCCACCTCTCAAGCCTGTCAAGGTACCTTTGGATGACATCCCTTCCTTCCAGCATGTTGACTTCACTACATGGCTTGGTGTCATCAGCAAATTTGCTGAGGGTGCACTCAATCTCACTGTCACTTACTCAATTTTAGAACTTTAAAGATTTATGAAATAAATGTTCCATCGATTGCTGTAGTTTTGCTATTTGTCATGTCCACTGCCACAGTTGTTTTTTTCAGAGCTGGTTTCCAGTTAAGGTACTGGAAAACTACATTATGTGAAGAGTACAACGTGAACAACTAAAACAGCTTGACATCACTAACGAGAAGTTTATACATAGTGGTTAAAAATTAAGTTAGTCAGAAGTTAGGGAATGGAATTTAAAGCCAAAACTCCATATTCTCCATGCCCTGGGCTTTCTGACTCTGCAGCTGTTGGGTATCCCATGTGAAGTATGTTCCAGTTTCAGGGGAAGTTGACCCTTTTCCATCTGATGTATATAAGGTACAAAAAGAACAGGCTTTTGTAAGTCTTGTGGAGAGATCTGTAATATGGGAAGGATCTCAGAGTTTTTTGAATCATCTTTCACATTAATCCAGTTCCAATAAAAATAGTAAAGATACAGAATTTCAAATTTCAAATTTCAAGCATTAAGTTTTCCTGTTATCTGACTTAGGTATTCCTGCATTCATCTAGTTAACTTAGCTGGTTCAACCTTGTGTTAGCTGCTCTAATCAGTACTTTCTCTCATACGCATTTTCACAATGGCTTCCTATGTCATTCTTCACCAGTGAGAGACAGTAACACTCAAGAATAGTTTCCAGTTTATAGCATACATATATAAACAACATTTCAAGCAAGGAAAAATTCAGTTAGGATTCCGAATACGTATTTCGACTTCTTAACAGTAGAATAATGCTGTGTATCTGCAGGTCCTAATGAATGCAGAATATCATGTACCTCATAATCTTCGAATGCCAGAACATTCTTAAGTAGGAGAAATTTAAAAAAATAAAAATAATAAAAAAGTCCTAATAATTTAACAGCATAACACAATTTTCGCATGTGTTGATCTAAAAAAAAAAAAAAAAAAAAAAAGTGTATTTTAGCCAAAAGCTTCAGGTTAACCTACTGACTACCTGACTAGCAATTAAAATAGATACCTCTAACATGTTACAGAATCACCAAATCACAAAATGGCCGAGGTTGGAAGGGACCTCTGAAGATCACCTAGTCCAACCCCCTCTGCCAAGCAGTATCACCTAGAGCACATTGCACAGGAAACTCATCTCCAGAGAAAGAGACTCCACAACCTCTCTGGGCAACCTATTCCAGTGCTCTGTCACACCCTCACAATAAAGAAGTGCCCCCTCATACTCATCTGGAACATCCTGTGCTTAACTTTGTGCCTGTTGCCTCTCATCCTGTTGTTGGGCACAACTGAACACTGCTTAGGAATACAATTGTTCCTAGACAACTATGGAACAACATTTTGCTTTTAAGAAAATGTGGTAATTTGATCTACTCACTAAAAGACATGCAGATATAAAATCACTTAAAGCCAAGAAATCCTGTTAGAAGATCTTTTAAAACATCTAGTTCAGTGAAAAGGCATAATTCAAATTCATGATTTTTTTTTTTTATCTATAACTTATTTTATGTAGAACATGAGAATCATCTGTACCACAATATCTATGAAGTCATTGACTCCAAAGTTAAATACACGCTCACTGCTTTGCTCTGCTAAAGTCAAAGCCATTTGGATTTTCCCATATAAAAACTATATATTATTGGTATTTCTTCCTATTACCTGAGATCTCAATGGGAACATAACTGCTAATGTATCTCTAACTTAGGCTGTCATAAGTGAATTCAGAATTTTATCACCTTCTTCAGTATTGCAAGTATTCCTATCAAGGTTGCTTTCTGACATGTCTATATTCAGTGTGACTGAATATATTCACTGCATGCAGTACTGCTGTGATTATGTATCATGAGATTCTATTGCACAGTAAATAATTGGTTTTATGCTTATACTTTTCATACCCCACAGTTTCTTCAGCTTCTGCCAGACCCTACTAGCCAATTTTTATTTATTTTTAAATAAAATTAATTATATGACAGCAAATTAAATAGGGAGGCACTGTTTTCCTCTCTTTTATATAGGCCACATATTTGATGTTCTTCAATACATTTCATGAACATCAATGATTTTCAGAAGTCTAATAACATTTTTTAATCTTTCTTCTCCACTACTGTTTCACTTCTGACAGTATGAGATCTGTTCTGTTTGGAGTCCATAATTTCTGCAAAGCTCCTAGCACTTAAAACTGCCAATTCTTATCTTATGTTCATCTCTAGTGAATCTAGTACATCCACTTACACAAGATGAATAGTGTCTAGTTTCTGGCCACGTATCATAAAGTCTAGATTTACCTTTTTCTCTACTATCTCTCTTCTTTTTATTTTCTGGGCAAAACCCAGTTCCATTGCAACTTGAAATATATTAAGGTATAAATGTTTCTGTAGGCTAATTTGGGCTTAACTCAACTGCATACAAACTCCTCCATAGTTTTAATGTGTAATCTCATGCATAATATTTCATACCCTTTGTTTCTGCTTTGATTGCTCCTTGTCTATTAGAAAATCAAAGTATGGCTCTGATTCTTCCAAATAAATTCTATTGTTGTGGTCTACATTTCATTTATTGATTTACCCACTGACTTGTCATTCAACTATTTTAACCATTGGATCTTCTGACTAATTGTTATCACCTAACTATTCACTTATTTATTTATTTATTCAGTCAGAAGTTTATTTTATTATCTCTTAGAATTTTCCATTCTCTCTTTTCACTGTAATATTGATTTTGAAGAGTTTTCACGTCCTTAATAGTTTTTTCTCCAAGGCATGCTTATACTTCTCTTTATCCATGTTGTTCAAGGTTCTCAATGATGCGTCTTCATTGGTTTCTCCAGCATAACCACCAGTTTCTCCTTTGCTCCTTCACAGTGCTTTCCTCCTAACTAGATTTTTTTTTAATGCTCTTTTATGGTACGGCCAGGGCTTTACCCAGAAGTCACATCATTCTTTCTTTTCTTTCTTTTCTTTTCTTTCCTTTTCTTTCCTTTTCCTTTTTCTTTTTTCTTTTTTCCTTTTACTTTTTTCTTTTTTCTTTTTTCCTTTTTCTTTTCTTTTCTTTTCTTTTCTTTTCTTTTCTTTTCTTTTCTTTTCTTTTCTTTTCTTTTTTTTCTTTCCTTTCCTTTCCTTTCCTTTCCTTTCCTTTCCTTTCCTTTCCTTT